>NW_010518357.1:0-18274 GCF_000687285.1 Phaethon lepturus | reverse complement strand
GTAGTGGCTGGAGAGCTGCCCGGCGGAAAGGGACCTGGGGGTGCTGGTCAACAGCCATCTGATTGAGAGCTGGCAGTGTGCTCATCTGGCTAAGAAGACCAACAGCATCCTGGCCTGTGTCAGAAATAGTGTGGCCAGCAGGAGCAGGGACGTCATTGTGCGCCTGTACTCAGCACTGGTGAGGCTGCACCTCGAATACTGTGTTCAGTTTTGGGCCCCTCACTACAAGAAGTGAGTTGGTGTGTGTCCAGAGAAGGGCAATGAAGCTGGTGAAGAGTCTAGGGCAGAAGTTTTGCAGGCAGCAGCTGAGGGAACTGGGGTTGTATAGCCTGGAGAAAAGGAGGCTGAAGGGAGACCTTATTGCTCTCTACAACTACCTGAAAGGAGGCTGTAGCAAGGTGGGCATTGGTCTCTTCTCCCAAGTAACTAGCCATAGGATGAGAGGAAATGGCCTCAAGTTGTGTCAGGGGAGTTCAGATTGCATATTAGGAAAATTTCATCACTGAGAGTGTTATCAAGCACTGGAACAGGCTGCCTAGGGAAGTGGTTGAGTCACCATCCCTGGAGGTATTTAAAAGACATGAAGATGTGGTGCTTAGGGACATGGTTTAGTGGTGGACTTGGCAGTGCTAGGGTAACGGTTGGACTCGATGATCTTAAAGATCTTTTCCAACCTAAATGATTCTATGAATGCAGGATCTCTTGTACTCTCAGACATGCTTCTATAAGGATTTTTAAGAGGAAGATCAAAATGCCAGTATTTTGAAGGTGAATAGCACTGCTGAAACTAGCCTCCAGAGCAGTGACAAGGTTCCAATATCTTTTTCTTCCCTAAAGGTCCTGCAAACTTTATGGGGCAAAAGTGTTATAAATTCATTAGGGTTCATCATTTTGTCAGACCTTAAAAAGAAAAAAAAGTATGTTCTAAGGGGAGTCGAGGGGAGAGAGAGAGATCTAGCGTTCTGAAATAAACTTTATGGGGCAAAAGTGTTATAAATTCATTAGGGTTCATCATTTTGTCAGACCTTAAAAAGAAAAAAAAGTACGTTCTAAGAGGAGTTGGGGGGGCGGAGAGAGAGATCTAGCATTCTGAAATAAAAACTTGTACCATTCAATACTCTTTCTAATAGCTGATTTCATGATCCTGAAGATTCTAGATGATTTAACATACAGGTTGGGAAAGAGAGCAGCAGACAAAAAACAGTTCCTGCTTCTTCTCCATCATTAAATGAGGAAAATACCAGAAGTCTTTTTTAAACCTCTCACTCTTTTGGGAAACAGGCTGATAAACGTGGTATTTTGAAACACAAAAGAACACTGAAACAGTAAAAAGAAACAGTTTTCTCCCCCATTCCCTGGTGTCATCCTCTACGCTATAAAATAAAACTATATTGCAGCCATTTCCTCATTATCTACATTTGTTGTCCCAGTGCAGCAGACAACGTGCAACTAAGGGCCTATGCCAGGCAGAACCACTATGCATCAGTAGGGCTCCTGCAAACATCTTACCTAAACTGGCATGACCAGGTTTGTAGTCCATTTCTAAAAATATTTGGTCATTTACCAAGTAAGTTATTTTATTCTCTGCATCACAACTAATTTCCTATATTTCCGAAGTTATTCTGAAAAAAATAACTTAGGCTGTGGGGGGAACATGGGATGACGACAGACAAAAAAAAAAAGAACGTCACAAAATAATGTTTGTGACCACAATGGTAACAGCTAGATGCAATTGAAAACAAGCAAGAAACCTAAGATCCTGTTTCTCCCAACATCCAGATATGAAAAGTTCCTTTGTTTATGTACTCTGGGGCACAATCGCTTTAATTTTCACTGAACATTGTTTTGTTATTGACATTTTCCTGTAGTAACTCCTAACTTCCTCTGCAGTTGTATAAGGCATTCTTAATATTAAGATCTTGCCTCCATCAACCAAACAGATGGTCACAAACAAGCTATTTGCAGAGATTCACTGTACTTTTAAAAGTGTTTGAAACAAAATCATGAAAATTACTGGAGAATCTGAAAGCCTCAGTAGGTATCTTCTTGACAATACTACTGTTGCAGTGATTCAAGGTGCCTTTTGCCTCAGTCTACACTACCCTTTTTTCAGTAACAATCATCAACTGAGTCAACAGAAGGCATAAATAGTTTTGCATCTGACTAGTCAGCTACTAATGAAAGAAATTTCGCATTAATAGGCTGAAATAAAGAACGCCACATTCCCTTCTGACTACTTGGTTACAGGTACCACAACCTCTGACAAAGGCCCAATAGAAAGCAGCAGGTCACTGCAGTTATTTATTCCATCATCATGACTCAAAGCACTGCCTCGTCCATGCTGTGCCCTAAATCTATGCATTACAAATGTTTATGCTGCTGGAAGTGCTGAACTCCTGACCATCACGTCTCAAGTGGGGGAAGACACCAAGCAACTCATTCAAAGCTAAATGACAATATTCCATGGTTTGCATCCTCAGCCCAAGGATAGAAACACCTATTTGTTAATATTTGGCTGCAACTCAGTTGCCACGCAAGCTGTAACTTTTGTAAATTGCACTGCAGATATGCTCCAGTTTTATTACATACAGTTAGCATGCTTTTCACTTTATAGACAAAAATACTAATAAATCCATACACTCCAGCTCGATTTTAGAACACAAGCAATATAAATCAACAGAAGACAGACTAAAAGATCATATGGTATGACTTTTGGACTGTTGCTTGGAGTGTTTTTTTTGTTGTTGTTGTTGGGGTTGGGGTTTTGTTTGTTTTTTGTTAAAAAGCAAATAATTTTGTACCTAAGGAGAGTCAAGAAAAAAGCTGAGGTCAGATATCAAGTGTGACATGATAAAACATAATTGCAGTTAGTTTAAAACCAAACCAACCAAGCCACAAACACCAACCTCTCCCCCCAGGACTGAAAAAATTGAATGCAATTACAGTCAGTAAAAAAAAATCCTGCAAAGCAACATCTCATCAAGATCACGAGTTTATTTGAACTAAGCAAACTAGAATATATCCACTACTCCATACCTGACAGGTTGCACTCCTGAGGTTAGATGTACCACTAGACTGACTTCTCTATCAAATACTCCAGTAAAATATTGCAGTCACTGTTGAAGGCCAGGCTGTGCCAACATTGACAGTGCATTTAACCTAAGCCCTCTGCTTCCTAAGGGACCTGCTAGTTTTCCTACAACATGCAACACAGCTGTGGTTCTCCATTCCTAGTGGAAAACACATTTGCTCCTTTAACTGGAAGTCGCACTTGGCTATCAAATGAAGACAAATATTTAAATAAAGCAGCAGGACAAGAAAGCCTCTGAAGTAATATTTTTAAGTCTTATTTCACACCCTGTGGTTGAGATTCCATACAAATTTAAAGTATGTTTGCAGTGTAGCTTTTAACACTACTTCAAACTAAGTATTCCTGACCTCAGATAAGAAAGGCCAGACAAATACTCAAAAAAAAAAAAAGCCCCAAACAAAAACCAAAACATAAAAATACTCTTACAGCTCTTGTATCCTAATTTTTCCTCCATCTTATTGAAGTAATAGCAAACGAGTAGACAAGTTATTCATAAACATTAAACAAGTTAATGCATTAAGATGCTTACCACAAGTTAGTTTCTGAGTTTATGAAATCAGTAAAGTCTCTTTCAAATTAAGACAAGATTATCTCCCGTCCTCCTTTTACAATAAGGAAATTCAAGTTCTGCATTTAAACATGACAGCTGATTAACTGCATGAAGTGGTAAAATTTCAAGGACGTAAGTCGATAATTTTAGCAACCCATTCCTGTCTATTGTTAGCAGCTTCTTTTTGCCTCCAGCAATTCAATCAGAGCATTTTAATAAATGCAGGTTGGATTTGTCAAAGTTACTGATTTGTGCATACAGAGTGGAGAATTCATGTGCACATAACATGCTCTTTAGCCTTGAAATTCAGATGAGCATGGAAAAATAATCAGCATGGCAGACACATTTTCGTCCAAAGACTTTTATGGAAGAAACACTGTTAACTTATTTAATAGTTAATTTATGTAACCTTGCTTTCAGAAACTTACATTTTTTTGCAGTGTGGGCATTTTGCTAGTGTGTTAAACCTCAGCTCCATCCACTGTAAAAAGAAAAAATAAAAAGGTTGAAAAACTGCCCTGAGAAAATGTTTGTTGTACTTCATGCTAAATGTCACTGTGAAAACATTTTGCTTCTCAGGCTTTCTTTGACTTGTTACTTGCTTTCTTCCGTAAATGGGATGCCCTTTTGTCAGTGGCAACATAGGATTGGGATTTCCATGTGAACATTTCCCATGACTTGCCTTAGTATTACAGGATTCGCTTGACGTAATATGGTTTCATCCACAGGCACAGTATGGGCAACATGGTAATATTAATACCGTTTTTTCCTCTTACTTCCATGACCACGAATATACCCCGAATCAAAATAAATGTGTTTTCTTTGGCACAATTACAGACAGATGCATTTTCCCATCTTTCCTCAACCCTTGCATCATTTGTGAAAACTAAGTGTGTGCAGAAAGATTAGCTAAAGAATATTTTAGAAAGTAGATGTCTTGGTAAGTCATATCAATAAAATATAGAGAACACTATTGGCTACTTACATGACATTTTAAAAAAGGTGATATATAAAACCATACATGGTATGGTCATAACCTTCCATGCACAGACTAAAAACTATTTGGGAAAAAGCCTTAGTGAAACTAATGCCTAGAATTACCTCAACCAGAGGATAGAGTGTCATATGCTCATTTAAAAAACAGCAGGTTTTGTTAAATTTCATTCTGCAATAATACAATCATTAAACAAACATTTTTAACATGTTTGCCTTGAACAAAAGGATAAGATTATTGTTCTTTGCTCCGTAGGCAACAGACGAGAGCTGCAATTACAATATGACTGCTTTTCTCAACTGGAGGTAGTTAGCACAGTTTCGTGGTTAAATATAATTCTCCTCTCCCCTCCCCTCTTAATTTATGCAAAATCACACTGCAAGTTACTAGCAGGGGAAGAAGCCACAGCACCAACCACCAACGCCTCCATTGGGATCCTCCTTATCTCTGTGATAAATCAGAAGTCTGTCTACTGAAGCAAATAGCGTTGTTAAACTGCTTACAAACACAAATCAAAATCAGAGGCCTTGTACAGAAAACAGGACCTACCTACAGCACAGCACGATTTAAACATTGAGAAGAAATTTATGTGTTTATGTGCAAAAAATAGCATGTGGCTTGTAATCCTTGCCAGTATGAGCAGGTTTTACTGTGAACAAGATTCTGATCCATAGTATGTAGAGTTCAGTTTCCTGCCTCTTGAAGTTCTCCCTCAGTTTTATTTACTTCTAATGGAGCTAATTCTCTACTAAGAAGAAATCCATCATCTTTTTCCTGGTTCTGAAGTATCCAATTACAATACCAGTTACAGAGTTTTCTTTAAAATTTGTTTACAAAGTCTTGGCCAAACTGATTTAGGACAGTTGTATTTCATCCCTTAATAAAATGAAAGCTGCTGTAATACTCCCCATCTGAGCAATGCATTTTAGGAGTATTAATTCTACTTCCACATTCCTGCCAGAGGAGCAAGTTAGCTATTTGCCTGCATCCCTGTCAAAAACTACTCAGTTTCGCTTAGTTTGACATAGCAAAAGTGGGATAAGACACTGTTGTCAGTACTAGGGATGGAGACAGGACTCTTCAGAGCTGTTCTTTCAGGTTTTTAAACTGCAGTTCCAGAAAGAGAAGCAAATCTAAATCCAGGAATCTTATGTATTTGTAATTCAACTTCACTTCTGTACGCTAATTTTATTTCAAGGTAGGCAACTCCATTTCCAAAGGTACTCATTAATGATCTTTCTAGGGTTTTAAGACTTCTAATTATTAGCCATAACTATTAATGGAAACAGACTCAAATGCACCTGGCGTTCCAAATATTGATGGAAAAAAAAACAGAGAGGCATTGATAATCTGTTTTCATTGAGAGTTACCTGGAAGTAAGAGATGCACTAACTGTTATGATGCCTTCTGTACACACTACAATAATTCAGATCACGTTAGCACTGTAGGGACAGGTTATTTTTCATGCACATTCTAATTCTTGGAGTTTTGGTGGGTTTAACAAGTAGTTTAAATCACGCCTAAAGCTGGTGTTTTTACTTATATTCCAGAGTGATTTGAAGTATGTAATCTTGTTTCAAGTTGCTAAGAAAACTTGAGGTTACAGTTACATGAAATTTAGCTCCCTGCTCACAATGCAAACTGTATTACTCTCATTGAAACAATACAATAAACAATAGCACAAATCCCTGGTTAAATGTACTGAAACACAGGTTAGGATTTCAGAGAGCTCTTAAATGTTTCAACTGTGAACAAAACCAGACATCCATCGAGGGACTTACTAGAAGAATATGTCAAACTTTCTTCCTTCTGAGCCTAAAATAGTTCTCAATACGTTGAATACAAGACAGAGCTAAAGATATATATATACACACACACACATCCCTACATACAGGTGCTTCTGTCAAAAAAAAAAAAAAAAAAAAACCCAAAAAAACCCCCACACATCCCCACATACAGGTGTCTTTTGCAAAAAAAAAAAAAAAAAAAAACCAAAAAAACCCCCACGAACTTCCCCAATGCTCCCCCAGGTCCTTTGGGAAAGCAAAATGCTTCTGCAGAGTAAAACATTTATTAGTTTTCTGAAGAATTTCAAGGGTTTTCTATTAAACTATTTTATAAGAAATACTTATCATCTTTCACTAGTTATAAAAAAAAAAATGTTGACAGAGCACAACTGACAAGCCACAGTGCTTAGCCTGCAGCCTGTGGCTTACATCGCTTGCTCCTGGCTTCTGGTCCTTGAAGGCCTCTCTGACAGCAGGATGGTAGCAAGGGGATGGCTGGGGGGGGGGGGGGGCAGCAGGGACACCCCTCCCCTGTCTGCCACCATTTCCAAACGCAGCTCAGCCTCCGACAGCCACAAATCATCACAGAGGCCCCTGGGAGATGTGTTGAGGGGAATGACTTGCTGCTGGCCGAGACAGTAACTCAGCAACAGCCCAAGTCCAGAGGCTCTCAAAAAAGCCCAAACCAGATCAGATTGTGATTAAGCAGGACAGTTAAACTCTCATCCTGCCCTCCTTTTCTATTCTACCACTTTTTCCACTTGTCTGAACTCCAAGTCTGCCAGAAACAAGTAGAAACCTTAACACAGGAAAGACTCCTATCAGGTTACCCAAGGAAAAAAATAACCTGATGAACAAAATGCGAATAACTAGTGATAGTTCAGCTACAGTATCACTTAAGTACTAAGTCATTCTCCCAGCTGAGACAAAGAAACTTTAAGGCACTCCATAGCATAGAGCATGCTTTTAATAATTTATAAAAAACACCTGCCACAGCCCATACTTAAGCTTTCATACAGGGTGGAAAAAAAAAATTGTTGGAAAGGTGGTAAACCAGTTGATACTCTTAAGAGAGCACAGAACAAGCAGCTGACAAGTTGACTTTTCCACCCCAAGGGATTCTAGCTTTGCTTGTCTATTTTATTTATTTTTTAGCTTCCAAGTAAAGTAAAGGAGATACCTTACTGAGTTGAGAGAGATGCATCTAGCATTACATATTTGCTTTATGAAGTGGAAATATTAAAAGGGAAGAAATACCCTCACAGAAGCTGAATTTCCAGGCTGACTAAAGCACTTCTATTTTTTGTTTCTCTGCTCATTCTCAAATCCAACTAATTTTCTGATTTTTCTTAACTAAAAAATTTATTTGCCAAATCTCAAGCTTAGTAACAGAAAAAGGTATAAGCAAAAGAGTGGTGGGAAAGCTGTATAAAGTGAGAAAAAAGGGTTTGTTTTTTGATAACTCAGCATAAAAGAATACAAGCTTCAAATTTCTAATGATTTTGAGAGTTTCTTTTCAATGTAGGGTGAAGTGATAAGTTGTCTTACTGGCAGATAGGACTATAAAGTTCAAAATTATGCAGTTCCCTGAAGCAACCATCAGATCTGAAGTAACATCCACAAATTCCAGATTAGAAAACTTAGCCTTTTAAGGCATAATCTAATAGTCATGGGCAAAACCCAGCCTTATGGGTTTGTTGTGTCTGTGCCCCCCCCCATCATGCTCACCTAAAGAAGTTCATAGTGTAAATTACAGAATTAATTTGGGCTGCACTTAGATAAAGTAAATAGGGGATAAATAAAACTCCCATGCTTATGAAAGTCCCCAAACACAGGCCAATAATTTAGTAATTAGAACTTTACTTCGTAACACTGACTCTCCCTAATTTAAAATAAAAAAAGATTAAATCCCATTATAAGAGCCCATCACAAGAAAACCATTCTCTCACTGCTGATACAAGCCAACATGGAGTGCCATCCCCTAAACTTCCTTCTTCCCTTCACAAAATGCACTTGACTATTCTCTGGCCTTTATGTATCTTACAATCCTTTGTTTCACCACTCTGGTGACTATGGAGGTCCTTCAGCTGTACCACTTATCTTAGCCATTTCCTGTAACTCACAAACCTGACAAATATTCTAGCACTGCTAGAGGTTAAAGCTAAAGCTAACTTTCTTCTGTATTGCAGAGACTCTTCCTAAATCAAAATTCAAATATGGCAGACCCTTATTCATGTAAAAGACTACAAAAATCATTTAACAGCAAAAGTATTTTTTGCATCCTTCCACCACAAATCCAGGAGAAACTTTCAGCCTCCCATAATTTCCAGTTCTATAACAACCGACAAATACGCCAATGGTGAGCACTATAAGGCTTCAGGGGTCCATACAGCAATGGCAGAACCTATACTATCTTAATCACTGCAGAACATAACCATCAAAACCTATAAATATAACTCCCTTTTCCTGCATCAGCTACTCTCGCATCTCTAAGCGATAAGACTGATTTTGGGCTTTATCCAAGCATGCACAGAAAGACTGTTAAAAGTTTCCTTGAAATGCATGTAAAGGTAACCAAATACAGACTATACCGTAGCAATACAAGCACAGAAGAAGCCCGAGTTCCTCAATGATGCCACAGCGTGAGGCAAAATGCTCTTAAAAGCGCTTACAACAAATAGCTTGAGTGATAGCACAGTGAGGTGAGAAGGACAATCTGGTGCTTTACTTACAAGGAACGTATTTCCACAGTGCCCACATACCACTCTAGTTCCATCTGGTTGAACTGGCAAGGCAGGCTGAGCTGGCTGCTCTTCTGGGATCAGCATTACTGGACCAAGAGTAATGATGCGTCTACTGTGTTAGGAACATTAGATGTACATGTAATTAAACTAGCAAAAGAGAAGGACGATGTGTTTAAGCAATTAGCTCAGTCACTACCAAATATTTTAAACTGTTAAACTATAATCTGCTTTCAGATGACGATCATCTGTTTAAAATGATGCACCCAGTTTTGGTCTCTTTCCAAAGTGTTTTCCTTTTCAGTTTCAAAAACATTCTCTTTCACTATAAGATCAGCCATGCAAGCCAGAACCCTGCAGAGATCAAAGACTTGCCATCATATGGCAGAAACACTCCTCAGGAAAATGAAATCTTAATACTCAGGCTGAGCAAGCCCATGAATTGGAACGTACATACCCATGTGAAACATGTAGAAAGAGTAAGGACTCTTCCATAACCTAGATCTCCTTCCTGAGTCAGAGACTCCTTCCCACACTACTAACAACCGTGTCAATATAAGCTGCATATCCACATTTCTACAGTAAAAATTCCATTCAAATTGAGTGAACTAAAAAAGATATCCACCCCAGGTTGACTAAATGCAATTTACTTTAAAAAACGGTTGGTAAGTATTTGCTTTTATGTTCAATATGTTTCCAGTTTAATTACATAATTTGTCCGATCAAAATGACAGTACCTAAATTAACCAACTCAAAGCGGAATGAGGATCAGACTTCCTAGCATGAAAAAGTGAAGGGAAAAATTAAAGCATTATTTAACTTGCACTACACCTCTCTCCATATACCACCAAAATTGTATTCTGGATGGCCTCCCTTCAATCTGGAGCCTTCCACCTAGGGCATACTCAAAACTCTCTCCTTCAAAGTATCCTAATTTTGCTTATCTTCTAGTAAGACAAATACGTAAGCTGTCTTTGGGAAACTGCTTAGATATGTGCTTTTGAGATTATTTTAATAAAATTAGGGAGTTTCTGATTCAGCTTTGTTACCAACCATATGATTTATTACAACTGAAGTATCCCATGAACATTTTTTCACTCTGAAAAAGTATTTGGAATGTTTTGAAGTTTTCCCCAACACTGTATTAGTTAAAAAAAAAAACAAAGAAACAAAAAAACCCAAAAAACCCCAACATTCCCACCCCCACCATGTTTCAAAACCAGAATAGTCAACAGACCGGTGACTAGGGCAGTTGGTGTGGTAGAGCTTCCATTTCAGTACCAGCAGACCTAGCCTTCATCTCAGTTTCTCATTAGAGCTGCACTGTTTACAATCAAATTACTCCTACTTCAGTGGATCTTTAAGACCCTAAGCCCAACAGTAAGAACACTCACTATGGTAATTGTGCTTGTTTCTGTTACAACAAATCTGGAAATTAAAGTTGAGACGTGAGAGGAGATTGAAAACTCAGCATACCAAAGAGGGAGGACAGGACTGAAGCCAACCTACTGCTCTCTCTCCCATTTCATTCTGAAGTCCCCACTCTGAACCAGGCAAAGTGAGCAACCTGTGTGTTTACAGTAATTAAGTTTGCAAGGAATTCTGAATATTAAGTCCCAGAAACAAGAAGTGATTTTCTTCTCTGTTGTTCTTTATGAAGTAGCTAAAATGGGAAACACACGTTTGAGACTGCCACTAAATACTAAAATAGAAAATTTTTCCTCTTTAATCTTAAAAAGAAAAAAAAAAAAAATTCGACACTACCACAACCTGTCTCTGTAGTAACTCAGTAATGCTCTGCAAGTGTCCATGTACAGGGGCCCAGGCTTGAACCTCTTTTAGTTTCAAATACTCAACACAAAGAGCACCACTGCTTTAAAGAACCTTATCTCAAAGAACTTACGGTTTTTCATTCTTACCAGTTTGGTCTTGGACAGCCTATTTTCCGAGACGTATCCTTACAGATAAGGAGACAATTACATTGACATCTAACATACTTCTTCCCTGAAGGAGGGTTTTTGATTGGCTAAACAAACAAAAGAAACCAAAACACCAGAGAACACACATCAGGTCATAGCAATTCACTTTTTTCCTCGTAACAGTATGACAAAGCAGAACAACTTCAGTGACAAGTTCTTACTAACAGAAAAATACAGTTCCTCTTACAGAGGAAACTTGAGAGTCCACACAAAATTGAAAGTTTTCTCCCTCTGCTCAAAGTGCAAATGTCCTCACTAGAACAAAAAGAGATTCTGCAAACTAATGGAAAAAACTTTCATATTTTAGCAACGAAGAATTCAAGACTTCAGTTTAATTATTTTTTAAAAATAAGACAAAGCACCAGGAAACCCTCCTTGCCTGGTATAATGGCTTTATTCAACAGTGAAAGGACCTCAGTCTGGCTCTCCATCACTAAAAGAATATGTAGACATCGCCAAACTGTAATCTTATTTTAAACTGTCCTAAAATAATCTTTTTCCAACCTGGGAGTCAACTTTCTGGGTCCTTTCCATATAGCAAATCACAAGTCTCAAAAGCTGCAAGACACTTGGCCTGAAATATTACATATCGGCAGGGAAAGTGAGTATTAATGGCAGGTTCTCCACTCTCTCTTAAGTGAGAGGAAAAAAAAGTTTTCCTACAGATGTAAGGCTTCCTATTTTCTGGACATAATTTTAATTTA
Organism: Phaethon lepturus; assembly: GCF_000687285.1. Taxonomy (NCBI): domain Eukaryota; kingdom Metazoa; phylum Chordata; class Aves; order Phaethontiformes; family Phaethontidae; genus Phaethon; species Phaethon lepturus. Next base: position 6,428 of record NW_010518357.1, on the reverse strand, counting down.
TTGTCATAAAATGTAAATGCCCCCAGTAGCTGTGGAGTGATGCACTATCAGATCCCGAAACTAAAACTGGCAGGAAAGAAAAAAATAGAATCAGGAGGCCAAAAGCTGAGGACTCTGAATTAAGAAAAGGGGAGGAGTCGTCTGTGATCACTGGAATAGAACCTCTAATTTCTGCATTTCAAAATTGTTGTGTTGTGGTTTGTTAGCAAGCTAACAAATTGACTGAATAGTATTGCAGGAGGAAAGCACACATGCAGGGAGAGGTGTGGGTTAGTTACTTTGTTTCCTCCATTCTTAAAATAATTCAATTCTTCATTTCTCTTCATCCCACCAAAACCAGTTTCACCCTTCTCTATGGAAGAGTAACTACTTGAGTATCTTTGCTTTTTGTCTTCTGCCTCAGAAAGGAACATCCTGCACAGCCTCATCAATAGCACGAAGATTTATTCTAGCTGCTTATGGCCATTCTTGTGCCAGAAACCCCTGAACTTGCACACTAGCGGCCAGATGCGCTGACAGGTCCTTCACAGGGATGGCAGGAAGGGACTCGCCCTTTGTAGGTGAGGACATGAATTCTACCAAGGATGTATTTCAACCTCCCCCCACTTCCCTCCAAAATAAGAAAAAGCTAAAAATCCATTTTACCGTAGCTTCATTGCAAACTGTGCACTTAACAACATGTTGGTGTAGCTTGCCATCCAGATTGATTAGCGACTGGCACACGCGGCAGTTTATTACAGGAACACCACTGGCATCTGGACTTGCAATGGCAGTATACGGAGGAGGAAGCTCTGCTGCAAGATATCAGGAAATCTCAGTTGAAAAAACAAACAGGGGATCCTAAAACACTGTCAGCAAAAATGGTCTCTAACAGTCACAGCCTCAAAGAAAAAAAAAAAAATTGATGTTAATGATTAGTATAAACATAAGACAAACGAAAGTTTGCTTTCCCCTTCCGCACAATTTTGTGTACCCAACCATCAACCGTAGTTGTACATAAAGCAACCAGCAATACAAATCGCCCCAAAAAAGTGGATCAGACAAAAGGCTCATCTATGCAACTTCATTTTCAAGCCAACTTTTTATAGTCTTTAGAAAAGGGGAAAAAAAAACCCAACAAAACAAACAAAACCCAAACCTGCCACATATCAGTAGCAACCAGAGGTTGGCTTCTGAAGAAAAGTAACAGAAGATAAAACAAGACACAGGTAGGCAGAAGAGCCATAATCAGCATTTACAAACATCTGGAGAGACCAAAACATACACAAGTGTTTATCAGATAGTAACAAATACTACATATAAAAATACAGGAAAGTCCTGTTAAGGAAACAGGTCTTGGATGAGAAGTGGTATGAAGTGCTTCTTTTTTGAGTGCAACAGCAGCAAATTTATGTTATCTTGAAGAAAAAAGATGAACTGAACCCTCAGAGCTTCTGCTTTTAAGGGTTCCAGATATTTTTGTCGTCCAAGAGCCAAAGCACAGATGCACAAAGAGGTCTTTAGTCACTTAGGACAGGCTAACACAAGGGAGAATATAGTGGCCTTGGGCCCCCACGGAAGAGCAGATTTCAGCTTCGCCAGTCCTGAGCCCATGAAAACTGGGGAGGAAACACTCAAGATCCTTCTCGGTTTAAGAATCCATGGAATGAAAACAATTCAACACAGCAACCTCTCACAAGCTTATTACCACAATTATTCGGCATGTAATAGCACTGTTTTTTATTTCATCAAGAAGTTCAGGGCTCTCCAGGTAAGCAAATAAGGAATTGGCATATTTAGTAGTTCACAGTTAACTTTTTAAAACACTAATAGTTTGAAATATTCTGCAGCCTTGGACTTCAATAAATTATTTCATAATTACATCCAAGCAGCCAATAAAATCTTCAGAGAAGCAACAAGAGATCAGCCTGCTTTCAGTTTACAAACAGCACTGAACTGAGCAGTATCTGCTGAGGGGTGGCGAGGAAAATCACAGACTGCTATCAAAGCTGGCAAGCCCAAGTATTAAATTTAAGCTTATAAGAAAGCACTCATCACTCCTTCACTATTTTAAAGTCAATGTTGTAAGCTGGAGGGTTATAAGAAATCCTGCCTGCCCTTCAGATCAAAAAATCATCACAAACCTTTGAAGCAGCATTGCTGTTTAGTGCTCTGAACTTCTCCTTTTTTTGGCCTACAAACGATGCAGACCCGTACTTGATTTTAACTCACAGAGGCAGCAGAAGGAAGATGGACACCTTGAGGGTCTCAGAATCGCATCCAACATACTTGAATTATTTCAGACAAGAAACAAAATTAACTTATATGCAGTGATACAGTTCTGAAGCAATCATACAAACTGATGCTCCATTACCAGAGCAAGTAAACATCACACCTTCAGCTTTGATATCCAGGTTGCAGAAACCAACATCCTTAAGAAATGTCAGGTAACGTAGAGCGTTCTGTTTTTTTCTGTTTCTAAGGAATTACAGTAGCATCCAGTTGAAAATTAGTAACAACAATATTTGGCAGTACTGTAATACCCTATTCTCTGTACAAAGATTGCCACATGCAAGAGAGGAGATATTACAAGATATTAACAAAAACAGACAAAAGATGAAACCCCAATCCCCACACACTTTGGCAACTGGAAACAACCTCAAGCCTCCTAAATCACTGCAGAAACAAGGTTTGAGATTTGGATGGTGGGAACAGCAGTGACTTAGCTGCGAGCGGCAAAGTCAAGGCTGCTGCATGAGGGTTTTGGCCATAAGCAGGCTGCTTAACTGCTCCTGCAGCAAGCAGCTGACACATTTTCTGGCTAGGAGAATATGTAGCCATAAAACAAAAGGCATGTCCAGCAGACTGAATACCAGACACTCTGTCAAGGCATCCCTACAGCTCTGAGGTTGCTCTTCTGAAAAGCAACAATCATGTTACAGAACTTCTTTGCTTTGTCCTCTCCATTTAAAGTGTGACTTCTCAACTCTTATCAGCTGGGCACGGGGAAGCTGTGCTAGGGAAAGGCAAACAGTATCCTGAAGGGCACTAGGAAACAGAGACACACACAGAGCCTTTCAGCTTTCCACCATCCTAGAATGCTTTAAGAATTGGCAACTATAACCATCTAGGCATTTATAATATTCTATACCCTACTTGTAAGTGACAACTCTTAAGATTTTAGAAGTTGGTTAAATGAAGTGTGCAAGCACCTATAGACACCACCAGCCGCTTCTCCAGCCTCATGCTGGAGCTGCTCGGCTTCCAGGTAAGCAGCCTCTCCGTTCCTGTCCTGCTGGCTCAGCAAATTTCAGATAGCAAGCAAACAATGGCTGCTTTTCAGAGTGGTGCTGCAGCAAATAACATTTGCTATGGAGCAGAAAGCCAGAGGTATCTTGGCACTGCAACCTTCATGCTTAAAGAAAAAGTACATTTGGAAGAGCTCCAAAAAACAAACCACCAAAATTACATTTAAAGGAAACTATATTAGGGGACAGGGGGAAAAGAAAAAAAGGCATTGTCTCAGAGTTTGCTGCTTATTATCTCAGAATAAAAGGACTGCCAGCTTTCAAAGCACATTAACATATGTACTTCGGTATAACTTTGGTTGGTTTGGGGGAACGGGGTTGTTGGGGTTTTTGTTGGTTTTTGATATCAGGTTGGTTTTTTGGGTTTGTTTTTCTTTTTTGACAGCTTGAATCTCAGGCTAACTGTAATACCTAAAACCAGTTCATAGAGGTCCATCATGTTGGATGTGACTGGACGGTAGGCAAGTTTCACATACACACCAGAGGTTTCAGGACGTGTTTAATGAGATGCTGAATTTTCTGCTGCTGACGTATCAGTTTACAGCTACATTATCAGTTTTTCTTTAAAAAAAAAATATTCCACAGTAATTAGTTCAGCAAGATTAGCAGAGTGCCCTACCATTCAGTACATCTGACTAACCTACAATTCCCTCCTCACCCCCACAGGATAGAGATGCAGTGGAAGGTATCACATATTCAACCTTCGAAATTCCTTATGGCGCTCGTGCACTTTCCTCCCCTGGTATTCAAAGGGCAGAAACCACAGGGAACCACTTGCAGCTTACCTGGGTCAAACAGAAATCAGTTTGTTTTGGGTTTTTTTTTTGTTTATTTGATAAAAAACAAAAACAAACAAACAAAAAAAAAACCCAACAAAAAACCCACAAGATTCTTTATCCTGACCTGAAAGAGGGTGGCAAAAAGAGTTAGTGATCTATGTCAGAGACAGGTAGTTAAGAACTAACAAAGCCTTAAAAAAAAAAAAAAAAAAAGGGAAAAAAGCACCCTACTGCAGGGAGCAGAGCTGATGGTCCCACCCTCTGTCTATACGAAAAGTTTCTTAAACAGTGCCCTGCATCCACACCAAGGAGATTTTTCTTGCTTGCTTCCGTTGTTAGGAACACTGAGCCATTACCAGGATTCAACATCCCACCAGCTTACACTGAAATGGTCACCTGGATCTCAGGTGCAGCCCAGCAAGGGAAGAGGAGGCTACTTTCAAACCACGTCCTCTCTAATTTAAAGCTCAGGATGACATATTGGGCACGGTAGATAATTACAGGGATAATCTATTAATGTACATTCAGGTGGTAGTTTGAAGGGCGAAGGTCTTCTTCCTCCTTCCTCTGCAGCTCCACACCAGTCAGGTGATGTTAAGCAAGGAAGGTCTACAGAAAGGGGTTTGGAAGCAAACTCCATCTCCCCACAAGCATGCTTCTTCCCTCTACATCTTGACTCATGCTAGGGAGAAAGATAAAGACTGTCCATTAGCTAAAAAGGTGGTTTAGCTTGCATATATCCTTTCAGTAAGGATAACTGACAGAAAAAGGAAACTAGAGCTACCCGGTCTATGCCACAGCTCTGCAGAAATCTTTTTGTAAGTTCTGTAGAGCAGTTTTCAATGGCTACCTAGTATGCTAGCTTGCGGACCGATCTAACAAGAGATCCTCAACTCCGGATCTCGTTTGATCTCTATGGTTCCTCCTCACTTTTGAAAACAAGCCACTTATCTCAAGCGCCATACCCCACCACCAGTGCCAAACTAGTTAACAGGAGTTACAGACATAGACTGAAGGCGCAGCTACCAACTGCAATAAGCATTTGGGGTCCAGCTTGTTTCCAGATCAGGAGTTTTACCCTGGGTTCAAACAAGAATCCCTGATACAATGCATTTTCATTACTTTTTAAATCTGTAAGGATCTTTGTAAAAATTGATTGAAGTGTATGCAAAAGTAAGGGCTACTAAGAATAAAAACATCAAAAAACAGAATTTAGACTAAGTATTTCTGGATTATTTGTTTTCAAACTACAGAACTTAAGAGATGATGCCAATCCTACTGAATTTGAGAAAGAAAAAACCCAACAAACCAACCCTCTGCCGTTTTTCAGGCTGGTGTTTGTGCAATTCATATGAAAATGAACAGTCAACACCAGCTACAGCACTAACCAAAATGCATTTTCCTATCAAGGCAAAAGGGACTAGCTTTCCACGGGCTTAAATATTGTTCAAAACAGACAGATGCTCACTCACAGCGTTCTAGTTACATACATATGTAATAAAACTATACAATTACATAAAATTCCTTAGGAAAGGGCCAACACACTGGAGCCAGTGAGATCAGGACTGTAATCTTAGATTTTAAGGGCTACTGCTAGCAAAGCTACACTAATCTTATTTAGTCTTGATTCCTCCAGCTTTCTCCCCCCTCACTTTCTGCTCTAAAATGTTCAACTGGGGAAAAAAGTAATCTATTAATACATTTTATAAAAAATTTTCCAAGTAAAAATTTTTCACTTACTTACTAAATACTCAGTATTGATCAACAAGATGATTTTCCTAAGTCTGTTAAAAGAGAGTTAATACCATATCGTTAAGTCAGAACTCCAGATCTGTAACCACAGTATCTGACTTGCTTTAAAAATAAAGACAGAACCAGCTATGGCCTTGAAATGTGTTTGCAAGGACATCCCAGTGGTTTTGGACTGCACCTACCAGAGAGCCCCTCGGTTACCTGGCTCTGCCTGCCGGCACACCCAGCATCTCCGGGTTAAGGCACCTCGACGACGGTCACCGGCGAGGGCACGGCAACCTGCGGCCTTCCTTTCGCCCCAGCTACCTGCCCCTGCCCACAGCTCGCCGCACCGAGGGCAGCTGCTCATAGCTAAGCATCTTTTATTTCACCCTGTTCCTAATTAATAGGGGAACCGAAGTCCAACAATCACCTTGCAAGCTCCGACATGCGAGTGAGTTATAATAAGCAGACCGGTTCGGGCTTGTTCTGCCACTGCAAACAGTTTTTTTTTTTTTCTCTTTTGAAGAGCTCACGCCGGAGCGCGGCGCGGAGCACGGCCTACCCGGCCCTGAGCGGCGTTACCTGTTGTTGCCTGGCTTGTCCTCCGCCGCCGGGGCAGGGCGAGGGC
>NW_010518356.1:48809-60794 GCF_000687285.1 Phaethon lepturus | reverse complement strand
ACCTAGTGTTTCTGTGATTCTGTGATCACCAGCCTGCTGCACCTCTCCAGCAGTAGCTGGAAGCCAGGCGTTCTGGGACCTGCAACTGCTTGTGAAAGCTGGATCTCTCCCAGCAGAACTTGACAGAGACACTTTGGAAGGCATCAGACAAGGGTGTTTCGGAGCCTTGTTTGCTTTAAATGCGTTTTCCCTTGTAACGTCTGAACCCAGGGGAAGGAAAGCTACATGTCTTTTCCCCAACGAGCTGCTCTGGAAGCAGAAGGTCACACTAACCTATCGACTGGCTGGCTGGCAGGCAAGACCACTTTGATGGACGCAGATTTGGACTGCTCAAAGTCATTCTTTTGGTAACAACATTTAGAGGCAGGAGATGAAAGCATCATGAATCGTCAAGTAAAACTTTTCTGACTGGCTACGTGCTTTCGGTGTCCCTTCAACACTTCCTCAGAGAATCTTCAGAGCAGAAAAGTCACCTGCAAAAGTTTTCAGGAATGTATCACACCTATCCTCTCTTCACTTTAAGCATTATGCAGGATCAAGTTTGGATGGTGAAAACCCAGAAGGTACATAAAGTACATGTGGATGCCAGATACAGTGGTAATTATCCTTGAGCCTTTTTATTTGAAGACCCAGTGCCTAGTGTGCTTATAACCTATTCAAGTGTGAACAGTTTGTGCTGAAATTTTCCATATTGACTGTCTGCTGCAAGCTGACCTTTGTATTTGTCTAGGAGTTGTGGAAGATCAATCCTGTTCCTTCCAAGAATGATATTTGGAGAAAAGATATTAAAACAAAACCCAACAGTAACTTCTGACTGTTTTATTGAGAATAATTCCTCCAGTCCTTGGAGAAGGGATTAAATTTGACAAGCAGATCGATGCTTTTATTGCCAGCTACAAGACTCTGGAAACTCATGGTTTCCCTTCTTTACAGGTCACTTGAACTGGACAAGTAAATCCTCTGAAAAGTCTGTCTGCGGTGAGGTTGCTCCGTCTCTGACACTCCTACTCCTACTCCTACTCCTGGTACCTTGGGCTGTGCTTAGACAAGGCTACAATTTAACAGCTATTCAAACATGCCTCCTGGGTGCAGGCACACCGGCACACACATGCAGAGATGCACACACACATATGTATACACACGGTGCCTGTCTAGGAGTGGGCATCAACTGTTTGCAATTTCCCATAGCAATGAGGCATAAACTGTTTCAGAGCATCTTCTGAAGCAAGGTTTTCTCCCTGCCCCAGTCACTATGACAAAAATTGTTATAATCTGATTCTCCTTTGAAAAATGACAGTGGGGAAATGGAGCAGGAGATGTCTCTGGGTTTATCCTTTTCCTAACTTTTTAAAGTACTGATGGTGCACATTTGAATTACTGAGGCTTTATGGGGATGGAGGAATGTACCTGAATGAAGAAATTACAGATTCAGCAGCTATGTTGTTGGGTTTTTTTCTCATGCCTCATCACCTGCAATATGAATGCAAGTCTCCAGATTGGGTTTTCAGCTGCATTTGAGCAACTCGTCACTTTCAGATTATGATCTTTCTGACCCACAGCTGTATTCAGGGAGGTTGTCCAGGAAGAAAAAAGAAGGCAAATTTAGCAAGCAGATCCCTAGCTGCGGCATCAGACTGTATGGTACCCAAAAGGTCACCTGCCAGCTTCACAGGCCCTGCTAAAAGCAGTAGAACTAGTCCATAGCAATAGGTATGGGGGAAAAAGCACCAGAAGTTTATTTTAGTAATTGTAGTTTCATGTAGGAATTGTGTTGTTAAAATACCACAGGAGATGGGGCCAAGCATTTCATAGAGTTTATTTCTGAGCAAAAACAAGAAGTCTTCTCTGAAATGCTATTTACTGTACCAACAGGAAACTGATCCATCATAAGTTTGAGGGATGATCTAAATTCAACATTCCCTTTAAAAGAGTTTGAACTTATGAAAATGAGTCTTGTGATGAAATTTATACTGTGCTGACTGCTGTACAAACACAACGAGAGATGTTGCCTGCACCATACCATGTAATCTGAACAGGCTCAACTTTTTGCTGTCAGGACCCTGAGGGATATCAATATTATTGCAGTTTCATTTGTCAAATGGAATAAGTTTGTTCTCAACACTTATGATTATGAAGCTTGACTTGCAAAGCCACTGAATACCTGAGGCAGGATTCTTCGCACCTAATTTTAAGCAAACTAAAAATTTGGTGTTTAATATATCTAAATTGTCTAGAATCTTGCCATCAGAGGAGAAAGACAGCACCTCCAGATGGCAACCCATCTTACCCTGAAATAAATACCTACGCCTGGGGGGCTGAACAGCCCCAGCCTGTTTGGTTGCACAGGGACGACTGCTGCAACATGGGACGTGGCTCCCAGGGTCGGGATTTATTGATGGTGAGAGGGCAGATGCTGCTGCATGCAGGCATTTCAGCAGGGGGTTATCATCCAGTCCAATGATGTCAGACATGCCCATCCTAGTGGGAAATAATGAAAAATGAAGTAATAACCAATAATCAGAGTAGGAACAGCCCTTCCAAAACTGGACATATTCATCCAAACTTGAGCAGAAAATCCAACCTCATTCTGGAAAACACAGTGGATAATTAATACAAAACAAGACTTCAGAAAATTTGAAGAAAAACACTGTATGTGCAATTGTGTGTGCGTGTATGTATGCATATGTGTGCAATTTAGTTCAGCCTGCGTAGAAGAATGTTATTCTGAAAATAATAATTCTTGGGCAGACAATACCTTTGAGGTCACATGAGCAATGTGGTCAGATGTCCACTGAAGAGGACAACTGGAAAGCCTGCGGCGCATCCTCCTCGCTCCCGGTTGGCAGCAGCACGCGCGGCACAAGCTGCCACAGCGACGGCAGGGTCGCGGCTGCTCGGGGGCTCAGCTGCCCTCTCTGGAGACAGAAACCCAGACTGGGACCTTACAGGGGTCGGGAGAGCACATGGAAGAGGAGCCCAGGGCCCCAGCACAGCTTTCTGGCAAGGCCATCTCTACAGTGTTGAAGTGAATGTGGATATGCAGTTTACAAACATATAAAACATCCCACTCCCACAACCCATTTTCTTTTTAGGTTAAGAAAATCTGCAGTGGACATAGGACACCTTCAAATCTATTTTTCCTCCTATTTTTGAGCAGTTTCTCCTATTGGGGAAAACTACTCAGACACGTAAGTGAGGAAGTGAATGCCCTTTGAACTGACTCACCTCCAGGGCAAGGGGCTGCATCATCTGTCCAAGCTGGCTGGTCACATGCCGTCAACAAGAACGACCGGAGGTGCCCAAAAAGCCAGCTCATTCCTTCTGATGCCTGCAGTCTGTCACCATCGCCTGAATTCAGCACGCATTGCACGTGCCCTTTCTCCGAGGGAACCGAGCAGCTGAAAGCAACATGACACTCCATCAGCTTGAGCAAGCTTAAAAACAATCAGCACTGAGTTTGTGTAAATGGGTTTTCATCTGCCTTGACTTACATTCAATCAGTAGAAATAAGAAAAAAAAAATCTAATCTAAAATATACCAGCTACCAATCCACCTTTCCCAAATATTTCAAGGTCTCAAGCCCCATTTACTCCAGGAACATACATCTTTATTCTTTTTCTGCTGATGTATGTTGTATTATGAAGAGAATTTTTTTAAATTGTTTCACAATTGTTTTTCAAACCTGCTCACTGCTCTCCTGTTTACACAAACAACTTGCCTACACAAAGGGATCCATTTCTCTTGGTCACATTAAGCATCAGTACTTCTAGAGTATGCCTGGAAAACTATGATAATTTAAAATCTTTCTTCTATCTGTATTAACTTTCAACAGTAGTTGATTTAAGACGGTGACCTCTAAATAATGCGTATGAACATTATGACAGATCATCAGCTGAGGCTGCAAAGCCTTGATGCTAGATTGGAGAAGGGGATCCCAACTATCAAAGGTGTTGCAGAAAGTACGACGCCCAGTGGATGATCCTGGCTGCTAATGATAAAGGATCTGCTGATCACAGAATCATTAAGGTTGGAAAAGACCTTTAAGATCATCAAGTCCAACCGTCAACCCAACACCCCCATGCCCCCTAAACCATGTCCCGAAGTGCCACATCCACATGTTTTTTGAACACCTCCAGGGATGGTGACTTCACCACCTCCCTGGGCAGCCTGTTCCAATGCTTGACCACCCTCTCAGTGAAGAAATTTTTCCTAATATCCAATCTAAACCTCCCCTGGTGCAGCCTGAGGCCATTTCCTCTTGTCCTATCGCTAGTTACTTGGGAGAATAGACCAACACCCACCTCATCACAACCCCCTTTCAGGTAGTTGTAGAGAGCGATAAGGTCTTCCCTCAGCCTCCTCTTCTCCAGACTAAACAACCCCAGTTCCCTCAGCCGCTCCTCATAAGACTTGTGCTCCAGACCCCTCACCAGCTTCGTTGCCCTTCTCTGGACACACTCCAGCACCTCAACGTCCTTCTTGTAGTGACGGGCCCAAAACTGAGCACAGTATTCGAGGTGCGGCCTCACCAGTGCCCAGGACAGGGGTACAAACACTTCCCTAATGATGCTGCCAGATCTGAAGAACTGAGGAGGGGAAGCAGAGTTGTGTGGCTAATGCTTTTTACGGGGCAGTAAGACTACGTGTGCTGATTTCAGTGCTGGGCTCCCATGGACTTGGCTGGTGTAGGATCTGGCTGCTGGTGGGTTCATGTCCCGGCTTTCAAGACCAAAGCAAGTGCTGTTATATTTCATGCAGCGTTCTGGGGTTTGAAGTAGATAAGAGGATGTTTGTTGAAAGCAAAGTATAAAAAATTTGTCTGAAATTCCCTTTTGCATAAAGGAACACATTTTAAAACTACACTGGAGAAAAAAACACACATTCCATACTATGTTCTGCACATTTCATCCAATGCTTAATATGCCAGGAGACAGACTAAGGAGATGCAAAAATGATGAGATTCTTATTTGCAGGAGAGGGGAAAAAAACCTTCAGTAACGAAGACAGAATTCACCCATGTATCATATGATAGTGATAACCAAACTAAACTAATATAAATTTGATGTGACATTTGGATGATAAAGAATAACCTACATTTCGCATTTGTTGTGATGATTCACAGCAATGAACTTGACCCCCAAAAATGCAACATAAGTGTTTAGTGTTATTAATAATAATCACTATTCAGAGAATTCCCAAATGGATTAATTCGACTTCCATTCTGCAACAGCTCTGGTCTTCTTTTATTCAGCATGTTAATTTTATTCCCTCCTAATTAAATGTGATTTTCTCAGCAGATGCCTTTATTTTTTATTTGAATATTTGACTCTGCAGAGCCGAGCAACGGGCATCCCACCCCGCTCGCCGAGTTAGCGCTCCGGCTCTGCCTTGCAGCCCCACGCGCCGCGTGTAGCCATCCTCGGGGAAGGTCACAGCTCTGGAAGTGCACTGAAGGGAAAAGCCGTCACCTTTCGCTGAGACCCACGGTGCAGATCGCGTCCTCTTCTCTGCATTGATGTTAAATGATAATCACAAAACCAGCCTGTGCGCTTTTTAGATAACTTTTAGAGAATCAATCTTATCGGTATGATAAATGAAACAGGTATTGGGTCCTTGAAAACACCATCTGAAACTATTATTCTGGAAAAGGACAGTAGTTTTTTCTGGTTCTTCATCCTCTTGATTCAAAATAATTCATCAGAAAGATGGATTTTTAGCTAAAAGCCACATTTTCAGGCCAAATTTAAAGCTCCCCCATTTGCCTTGACAAATGTAACTGTACCCTGGTGGACCCCACCTGCATCCACAATCCAGCTGTGGAGATTGCCCAGTGGCTCAGGGAGCATCACCAGCTGTATGGAAAGTGAATTTACAAAATTCGGGACTGTGGCAGGAGCTTTTCCCCATGGCTGCTGGCAGGCTGGGGGGACCTGTGCGAGCCTGTGGGGATGCGCTCTCCCGTACCCGCCCGGCGGCACAAGAGCCTGTGGACCATGTCAGCCTCTGATGGGATGCAGGCCCCCAGATGCTCATCTCCAGATACAGCACTGCAGCTCGTTCAAGCATTTGCCTCTTCTTTGCTGTAGATGGCTGCGGGTTTTTGTTTGTTTTGCGGGGGTTCTTTAAGTGTAAATGCTTTCTGGATTTAGCTTGTACTTTAGAGCTTTGAACAAGGGAAAAACCAATGCCTCGTTTTCTCCCTGGACCATGTGGATGAAGGAGGCAACAAGCAAACTCACACTGAGTTTTCATCAGCCTTCGCGTTTCACAGAGAGTGCGACTGGTCTCTCTCTTAGCCAGGAGCAGTGAATATAGTCTTAAAGTTGAAGTAAACTGAGGCAACCAATTTGGAGACATCAGTGCAGGCCTTGCAAAAAGCATTTGCTGGAGTCAGGAGAATTTTTTTCCAATGCCCTGGGGAACGAGAAGTAATCATTTCCATATGCACCCATCACCTCCCTGAGGGCAAATGTGATTCCTTTCAACACCCCAGTAGGGACCTATACCCTATGTTTACCAGCAGTGGGTGCTATAGAAAAAAGATAAACTAGGTATAAACGTCCTTTCTCTGATCCCATTTCCCAGTCACTAAGTTCAAATGACGGAAGTAACAGAACTGACACCAGTCTTCAAAATTTTGTCCTCTTGTGTTTTCTCTGTTCTCTTTTTTGTTCAATATTTTAACTATTTACAGGTTGATTCTGTTTTCATGAGTGGTTTTTTTTCCCCCCATTACATTTTTTTCCCTAACCTCCTGGACAGTACCATGATTTACAGCATTTTTTTTCTTCACAAAAACCAAGATACTGAAAGAAATAACTATCTTACGGGTAACTTCTCAATTTCTGATAAAGAAGAGTCACCCAAGAACAGAAATAATGCACAGTCTTACTGCACTAATAATTGCATGCTGTAATCTGTCCCTCCCATAGAATTACACTATTTCATGCAAAATAGAGCAGCTGCCATAAACTGGCTCTACTTATAGAAGTGGGTTAAGATCTTCACCTGGTAAATAGTCATGTAGTCCCACTGGAGTCAAGGAACTGACTTGGAGGAACTTGACAAGGAACTTGAAAGCAAAGAACCACCCCCTTTGCTCCCTTCACCAAGATGCCAGGAAAAAAAAGCAGTTCTGTTGTGAGCCGATATCTCCCCATCTGTGTTGACTGTGGTTGCCCCTGCGCAGTGCTATCCCCTCCGCCTGAAGCTCAAGGATGGCTCCCAGCCTCCCAGAGCTTTTCATTACCTTATCTCCATTATTTAGACAAATGCAGAACATTTCTCCAGACAGGTTGCAGGGCGCCAGTTTATCTGCATTAATATAATAATAAGCCTTTATCCACAGTATCCAGCCTCTCCTTAAAAACCAATGACTGTTTGATTAATGTTCTGTAAATAGGGGGATCTCCACGCTACAGTACTAGATGTACTGCCCTCCTCATCTGGTCCTGCTCAGCTGTGTTTCACTGCTTTGCTTCTTGTTTTGCTCTTCTGATGTCACCTGGTCACTTGCTGTCTTAATGGTTACCATTAAATAACCAGGCTGAAGAATATTCATGATCTGCTTAATGGGACCTGTGTCACACATTCACAGTTCAGCTTTAACGCATTTACTTTGCTTGTCAGGGGCAAAGGGTAGACAAGATGTCCTGAAGCTGTGACATGGTAATGATAACTGTTATCTTTGTCTCTGTGCTGCCTGTGGTCAGGATGTCCCAGGGCTAAGCATGATGCCATGTAATCACATGGAAAGAGGAAGCCCATAGCTTTTTTTTTCCTGGGAATTATACGAAGCTATACTGTAGCAAACCAGTCAAGCGATACAGAGCTTTTTGGGTGACATACTTATTTTACATGGTTTTTTGAGGATCACTTATTTCTTTTAAATGCTAGATTATAAAAAACTATCAGAGAAAGACAAAGCTGTGTATTTTCCTTATGGTCTGGCTTCCTATAATTTTACAAATTGTAGGAGGTCTTCTCAGAAACAAAATCCTATAAAAGTAGTCAAATGTGCAAACAGCATTTTGAATGCCTTCTTCTGGGGGCTCTAGCTGTGTTACTTAGGACAAGATATGCCTTTTATTCTATCTAGAAACCTTGTCAAGAAGTAGAAAAGGACATTGTCTTTAAAAAATGTGGCAAGTCACCATGTTTCACTTGAAACAAATAGGGACTTCAAGATATACAAATCTAATATAGATAGTGAAGTAAGATGGAAAATGGCTTCTTTTTGAGCAAAAGACAGGAAAAAGGACCTATAAGAGTCAGTCTCAATTTCATGACTCATCTATTGGAAAAGAAGTTTCGTTCGTTGCAGAAGGATAATTATGTTCTTCTGGCTCCATGTATGAATTTCCATCTAACCACAGACTGTGCCTCATTGCAGATGGCCATATCATGAGAGAGGTCCAGTTATGCTGGGCACTCTGGGTACACATAACAAGAAATATTCTGTCTCCAAAGAACTGAAGAGATAGCAAAAGCCAGGAAAAATTGAGAAATTTTACTCATCTTTGAAAATGGGAAATCTGTGGGACACTGACCTGCACAAAAAAGAAAGCTCACAAAGAATAGCCCAAAAGCCCACACTTCTTGGGATGCCCGTAGCATCCAGTGAGTTTGGGAGGTCTCAGCAAGAGCCCAGAAGCTGCCTGTGTGTTCAGAGGCTAACCATGTCAGCGCAGCCCAACAGCCCCTGTGACTACCTCTGGTGACAGCTACACTCTGAGCCACAACAACCCATATTCTGTCACTGTCTGTGGTGGAAATTACTGCCTTTTGATGCTGCTTTTTCCTTGGCATTTTTCTTTTCGGCAGAAATGCATTTTTCTATCATCAATGGAGAAAGCAGTTCAAAGGCAGGGTATCTTTCCCTAACTTTCCTAAAGAGAAAAAGGAGGTCATGTATACTGGCATTTTCTTGTAAGCACATTAAACATTTGCAGACCCTCATGGTTTTCTTGTCCAAACCAGTTAGGACTGGAAGGTTTCTATTTTTCTTTCTAGCTGGGGAGAATGTTCATAAAACAAAAGGAACATGCCTCAGAGCAACATTTCAAACAGAAAATTATCTACCCTGAAGACGTGAAAACCCATTTTGCTATATTTATCAGTTTCATAGCAGAGAAAGGTCAAAATGTGAATTTATCCAGCAAAATCAGCAAAGCCTAGTAGACTTCCACCGTCCCAACTGGCATAAAACTAAAACCGCGTCTTATGGCTTAATGCTGGCAGGGCTTGGCTTTTTGTTGTATATGAAAATGTTCTATAGAAGGTTTGGGGTATTGAGACAACACAGGATCAGAAAAATCAGACTAAAATTAACAACCCACAACTGTGGAATTAAAAAAATTACACAAAACAACAACAAAAAAACACCAAGAAAAATTATACAGAACCACTTCTACTATAGAGCGAGCCAAATCCATTAAGCTAATGAGTTAAGCAGCTCATGTTCTGACCGGACATTTTTTCTTCATTTAGGATCTTTGACTCTTCATGCAAGAAGTTCTCTCATTATTTCTTATCTAAACAAACCCCAGTATACAGGCATTCTTCTGCAAACAGTTTGCTGAGAAAATTTTCCCTCTAAACAGTCACAATCTGAAATTTGAACAGTGTGACCTATTACATAAATCCTGTTTTTTCTTCTCTTGTAAGCCAATGACCCAGACTTTATAAACAACTTCCTTTTTCCCTCTCTCAACAATTAGTTTCACTCCAAAATAAGTTTCCTTTTAAGATTTTTATTTTTAAAAAACAATGGGGAGATGGATGACAGGACACTTTAATGTAAATTCCTGTTCTGTCATGTACTTCTCGTAAGACACGGCCAAGACAAACAAAGCCAGATCGCCAGAAGACATCTGACTGAGCAATCCAAAAGGCAGGGCTTTCAAAGGCCTCTTCAGCTGCTGCCTGGTTTGAGAGGGGCTTAAATTCGCAAGCTGCTGGGACGCCCCAGTAGAGTAGCCCTGCTCTGGGCATGCACATGACTCCGTCGGTCCAAGCAGCACTGAGGGCTAAAACTCATCAGGAATCACAAACTCATCATTTATTCTGTCCTGACCTGACCAGGATGCGCAGGGAGACTCTGGCTTTACAGCCTGGGGTTAGGGCACCGACCAGGGCAGGAGGGGGTCTTAATCTGTGCCTTGGTCCGGTCAATATTGTGCAAAGCGGGGAGAGAACAAAGAAGAGAAAGAAATCCCTACTCAACAAAGTTGGGAAAGGCCACAGAGTGGAGGTAAGAGCCAGGTTCAAACCTTGGTATAAATCAAATCAGCAAAGCAGCTGCTTTATCTGCCAGAGAAGTGGGAAACATTGCATCTCCCCAAGCCCCACCATGGTGGCTGTACTGCATGCAAGTAGGACTGAAATGAGTTAGGGTGTTAACTAAAATGAGTTAGGTATTTAAATATGGTTTTCACAAATGCTAACTCTGCACCGAGGAAGGAAGATACCTCCAGCAATCATTTAGGCACCTAAGCCCATGAACCAGACTCGTGGTGGCCAGTCATTTCTGTTTTGTGGTCTCCTGTGGAAAGCCTTCTCTAGAAACACCACAGACAAAGATTACTGCAGGTATATACAAGCTTGCTTGTCTTCACCAGCTTTCACAGCTTGCCAAGAAGTAGTCTGTAGGCTCCCAGAGGCCCGGTGTGTTGAAAAGCATTAAGGCAGAGACTGAAGACGTGTCTGTGCTCTGAGTGCAGCGGTATACAGAAGCACCTTAGCTAACACTGGGTGAATCATCGTTAAAAGTAATCACCTCTGTTTTCAGGACAGAGGTCGAGTGGGCACACAGAGGACCTTACATGCCTTGACTCCATTCCCTTGCAACAACTCGATCATGCTTCCGTATTTTGTATAAATATTCATATCTTGCAATAACACATCCGTTACCCCTCTTCCCCACTCGTATAAAAAGCCACCAGTGGATACTGACCCACTTTACGCAACACCAAGGAAACAAATGGCTGTCCTTTGGGATGGCTCTTCCGTGCCGCACTTGTAGCGCAGCAAGCAGGCAAGCGAGGCAGGCCCGCGCTGAGCGCCCGACTCGCACGTCTTCATCCCGTAAAGAAGGAGAAGAAAGCTGGGGAGCGGGGCAGGCCAGCGGCCTGCAGTGGGGTGGTACCACATCCACCCCTGAGACCACCACCGTGCCAGAACTTAAAAGGCTTTGCTGTCTCTTCAGCACATTTCTGCTCCTTCCCTCCCCCAGGGAAGTTTCTGAGATGAAAAATTCTTAAAAAGTCTTCTAGTTGTGTCAGGAAAAGCGGATGCATTTCACAGGGTCTCTTTATCCTCTCTGTGTCAGGGTCAGAGGAGAGGAGGATGCTCCCACCCAGTCCCAAGCTTCCCCTAGGTGAAGTGCACAGCATCACTAGCAGATTTTTTGGGATGGGTAATTAATTAAATTATTCCAACACAGGCTCAGATGCCTCCCGGCACTGGCACAGAGGGGATTTAGCAGGAAACCAGGAGCACGGTGGGGACTGGGTCTTGAGCTCCGGAGAGCTTGTTTTCTCATGCTTTTCCTATTCCATCATGCTTTCTAGAAAGCGAATGACCAAGCCTGACTTTTAACAATTTAATTTTCTGAGTGTGTTTTGACATTAATCACAAAGTTGCCTGTTTTGGACTTTAAGTGGTTCTCTCTAAATTGTTACTCTATATACGTGCCCGAAAGTGAGGCACCCTGTGATGTTTTTGCTAAGCTAATCGGTTCCTGCCACTGAAGCTTAATAAATGTTACTCCTCGGCCATGCAAGGCCTGAGGTTGTTCTGCTAAGGAAAACGAGAGCAGAAATTGAATCTGAGGAGGAAAAGTTTCCTGCAGGATCAGAATTTGATATAAGCCTTAACCCTTGAATATTTCTTACTAAAATGCTTCATTAAAACTAAGAAAATGAAAACATCTTCTATTTTTGTAATCAGCAATATTTTTTCCCAAAAAATTAATTTACTTACATC
>NW_010518356.1:42646-48778 GCF_000687285.1 Phaethon lepturus | reverse complement strand
GCATTCCTGTGTAAGCTCATTTGGTTGCTGACAATTACTCAAGTCAATGTAATCACTGTATCTCATGTAATGAATACCACAGATTAAATAAAGTTTCTTTCCCACATATATATTATATAGCAGGTTTATACAAGTCCCAGATTTAGTTTGTCTCACAAAAGCATAAAACAGTTGTTTCAGTGCTTCAGGGAAAATTTAAACATGTGTATGCTAGAATTGAACGTAGTTTCGAAGTATATACATTTAAAAATATGACTCTCTATGATGGCAAAGGAGATCACATAATTTGAGGACAAATAGATTCAATTATGTAAATATTATTTCTTTCATTCCAAATGTTTTGTTCCTAAGCATTAATTTAGAGGGGATTTTAGCTTGGCTAATCCAATAAAGAGCAATGACTTGGAATAAAACAGCAACAATTACTCCAAGTCCCCTGCCTCCATGGGTAGCAGTGTTTCAGCAAACAGTCGTTCTCTCCTGTCACGGGATATCCTACAGCTGTCTTATCCAGCAACCCTGATCAACCTGCTGGGAATAGCCGAATTATTACCAGTGTAAGACTAATTGAAATCAGTGATTCCCTCCACTTAATTCCAGTATGAGAAAATGAGACTTTGCATATATAAATACCAAGTTATCTCAATCAAGTATGGAGCAATAATGACCTGAAATACCTGTGTTGTTCTGTCAGTACTGCATGAGTTACTGGAATATTTGGTAAACTGATTGAATACCGATTCCAAGTTCATTTCAGATTGTCATGCTGGGTATAGCTTTGTATATGAATGAGTCATAACAGTTACAACTTATTAGACTTCTTAGGGAAGATCTCAAGGCTCTAGCCCCAGCCATCCGCATCTTGTAGGAAGAAGTCTTAAATTAGCCTTTGCAGATCTGGCCAAGAGCCTATTTGTATATCTTTGTGACCACAGCTGATGCTGAAAGAAGAGTCTCCAGGGACAAAGGCATCACAAATTCCCAGCCTTGGACATGGCACTCTGGATCAGGAATAGAATAGAATAGAATAGAATAGAATAGAAATTTCAGTTGGAAGGGACCCACAACGATCATCTAGTCCAAATGCCTGACCACTTCAGAGTGCTGATCACAAGTTAAAGCACATGTTTGCCATGGCAAAAGGAAAAGTGCCATGGAAGTCAAGAAAGACTGCTGGACTTAAGAACAAGTCCGACACCACCATATCAGTCAGGAAAGGAAACTGCCCAGCCTGTCCAAGCAAACAACTCAGACCCATGGGAGAGACGGGACTCCACCAAAAGTACTACTTAGCCTAAAATCATTCTGCTGGAGCACTACTACTGCTGGCCACAGGTGCCTTGATATATAGGTGCCCACTATCAATAAAGCTTACTTCCCTTCCCACATGGGATGAACAACCTGCTGTAAATGAGCCCACACTAGGACATGGCTTGCTGTTACAGACTGGCAAGCCTGCAGTTGTCCACAGGATGGGAGATCATGGTCCCAGCCGGTGTTCTGATAGCTACAGGGATGCTGCTGTTTTCAAGAATCAAGTCATCTGAAAGTAGTGTGTATGTTCAGCGGGTGCTTTTTTTGTTTAATTGTAAAGACCTTGCTTTTTCACCAGGGGTTTATTCTCAGAGAATACTCCTCCTTATGATTTTTAGCCCCCATAGGCCAGGTGGCAAAACTCTGCACCTGAGATGTTTTCCTGAACCATGAAACCAGTGGAGGACCATACTCCAGTCACAATATTTACTCCAAGCAGTGCCTTAAATCACAAGAGACTAATGAAATCATTAGGCCTACTGGAGGAGAAAAGATCTATTTAAAGTAAATCTAGCACCAGAACTGGACTGAAGTGGAATTTTCCATTTTATACATATGAAGGATTAGGCTGTGACTGCGCCATGCTGCTGCAGAATTAGCCATGGATCCAATTACGACTCTTCTCCCTTCAGCCTTGTAAAGCTCCCTTTCTGAATTCGCAGTCAGCAATAAAGCAGTCGATGTTTATCTAAAATGCTTATAATGCTTCCTTCTCCCTTGTGCTCCTTGTCAGTTTGTCCTTACATTGCAAGAAAATATATTGTTTATCCACTCTGGAAGCATTTCCCCAAAGTCTGGGGAAGACTTTCACACATAGCAGGTGCTGTTTTAATGAGTACGGTTTTTAACTTCCATAACTATGGTGCCACTACCAGCAGTGCTATTTGCTGCATGCTGTGATTTAAGGGTAAAAAACAAAAAAACCCACAACAACAAAAAAGACTAACAAGAATGTCAGCTCAGCACACAGCCTCTCCCTTTCCTGGGCTATCACAGACCATGAGCCCTCTGAAGGTTACTTCTCTGCCAGTTTCAAATATTGACCTTGATGTCTTGTCCCTTACAATATTCTTTAAAATCCATCATCTGCAAACTAAGTTTAAGTCAGAAAACCTAATTAGTAACAGAGACAATGAATAACAAGCTTAACGGGAGGGAGGAGAGAACCTCTTGCAGGTGGCCAGCTCTTAGCTGAATAATTCTCTGTGCAATGGTCATGCTTCAAAAATTTAATTCTCTGTAATTTCATTTAGGATGGGAAAAACAAAACAAAATGAGCAAAGTGATATAGGATTTCATTTATATTCTGACAGGTACATTCATCTAAAGTTTACCTATAATAGCCGCAGTTACTGTACCTTTCTTCCAAAGCATTTAATGGTGTGAAACAAGTTGCAATAAAAAAAAAACCAAACAGGACCTACTTGGTATTGCTATTTTTATACCAAAAAAAGAAGTCTCCCTACTGTCAGGCTGATTGTATTAATCTGAGATTCCTACGGTCTTTCAGCCTTGATTGCTTTTTGATTCTTGCTTAGTAGAAGTGGCTATAAAGCAGCTGAAATCATAATTCCTATTTAGAAGGCAAAGGAGAGGCCACTTCAATTCTATGGTGAGTGGCACATTTTGTTGCTTTAATTAAAAAGTTGTTCTGAGAAGCTTAAGAGCACAAAAAGAGTGGTATTGAGACAGACACTTTGGGGATCACCCTTGCGATTTTTCTGAGCTATATTGATGTTGCTTAAGGATACTAAGGCAGAGAAGCAGTCATCAAATTTGAAATATTCTTTTTACCTTGAAAACAATTAATCAGTCCTCTCAATGGTAGAAATATATTTTCCTTTATGTAGTTCTTAAGTGCTATTCATCTCTACTAAGTCTCCTAAAGGGAGATTTTCAGCAACAGAACACCCTCTAAAAACAAAAAAGACTTAAGTATCAAGCAGTAATTGAAGGCCTTTAGCCCAGAACTGCAATGATTTTCAAGTGCCAGCTCCCTTCGAGATGAATGCCCAGAAACCTCTAAGGGTCAAGGTTTTTGTTCCCGGAGAGTGAGCCAAAAGTGAGCATCACTGTACAACCATGAGCTACCATTCTTTTCTGGAGACAGCAATGGCTGACAGATTCATCAGTGTATTTTGCAGTCCTCCAAGCTAGCCAGACTCCCTTGAGACTCAATTTTCACTTTTAAAAAAACCAGTACACTTCCTTGGTACTTTCAGCTTTTCCTATGACAACAGCATTGAGAATTGAGATTAATAACAGTGGAGTAAGGTGGGCATGTAAGACCTGGCTCTGCTTTAGAATCACAGGAGAGCTCAGGTAAGATGCTGTTGGCTTAGAGATACTAAGTTAAATAACATCTAGGTTTTTTATTGGATAATGCCAGCATCCTTCATGTTGTCTGTGATTATAAGATCAGCTGTTCCTTTTGCACTGGAATCATGACAAAGCCCCTGCTATCTTTAGATCTAAGCTCAACCCACACTACACAGATGTATTTGAGGTGCCTGCTGTGTTTCCCTCTGCTTTAGGTACCAGCAGAAATGTCTCTTTCATGTCAAACAATAAAAATAGCTGTAAGGGTTAACAAGGGATGTAAATGTCCCACCATCCGAGGTTCAGTTCCTAATCTCTGAAACTATCCACTACTAGAAAACTGAATTGCAAGTTAAACTTGTTCTCACCAAATCTTTTGCTACATGTCAGAGTTGTCCAAACCTACAGTTTTCACCTGACGAGATGCTGAACAGGGAAGGAAAAAACTCAGTCACACTCCGTTCTTCCAACGGGATCTTCAAGTCCATCTCCTTGAACAAAAAAGATGGGGGGAAAGTCAGAATCTGTCCTTTTGCTTGCAGACAGCACCTGAGAAGGGTCACAGCTGAAGTGACTTCATTTACGCAAAGATAACTACCTAACAAGGGAGGTAATTGCTCTGTAAAAGTGATGTCCTTAGGGCTAGCAAAAAATCAACATGCAGCATATGCAGGCCTTCCTTGAAGAGAGCAGCTGATGCTTTCCAAAGGAGGACTTCAAATTTGAAAGCTTGCTGCATCTTATTACTGAACAGGGGCCCAGCGCTTGAGCAATCCAGCCAGTCTTCAAGAGGGACCCAGATCTCCCCGTTCTGTCAGGCACGTTCACTCCCCAGCGCCCAGCAATGCCTCCAGATCTCCCCTCTACCTTTGCAGGGATTGTGGTGGTAACTAACACTAGATAAACGGGACAGCCTGGGGTCCTCACATGAGGGGTCTGAGCATCAGCTACCACAGAGGTAGCAAGTACTTGGTTCAGGCTGCCTAGAAGTACAGTGGAGGCTGTGCCTAAGACATACTTTGGTCTCCGGCCCCTGGGAGAACAACTTGCTTGGGGCACAACTCAGACATGTGCTCCTATTCCCTCCTGTTCATGATATGCTACCTCCGAGGCCATGCCCCTGGGCCATGGTGAGCATAGAGAAAACGCCTGTGATGTGAGGCAATGCCCTTCTAGTTATGAACCAAGACTAGTCTGAAGGATTTCCCAGGATCTTCAGATGCCAGTTGACCTAAGAGAACCTGACTCTGTTCTGGTTACGTTACCTATGTTGCTTATCTCTAGCTTTTGCTTTGGAAACCTCTTGCAACACCTCCACTGAACCCAAGTATGTGTGCACTTCTAAATACCCCCAGCCACCATCACTCCTGGGAAAAATAACCTCTGGGTAAAATTTAAGGTTCAGGTTCCTCAGTAAAACACCAGCTGGAGAAGTTGCCCAGGAAAGCCTCAGATTGACACAGGTCTACCCACACATCCCAAAGCATGTAATTGTGACCTATCCCACTCACACCTGGAACATGGCAAGAACAGCTCCTCCTCAGGTCTTCAATTCTCTACGGGCATTCATGAAGAGGTAAGGGAGACCAAAGTCTCACCAAACCCCCTCTTGCTTTGCTGAGTGGTGAGGGAGTAGCATTATGTCTCACTTGGGGTTGATGCATCAATGGAGGCCATAATAGAGACTGGTTATTTGTCCCCACCTGCTTTACACATCCTAACTAGCACACGCTCACTGTGAAGCCCACAAGAGATGCCACAGGAAACACTCTCAAGCTGGGACCAAGCAAAGTCTTGAAACGCTGCTGTGGATTTAACTTCCCAGCCATGTCATCCTGCTCCACTTTGTGACACTTGAGGCAACATTATTAAATTCCCTACTTCTAATGTCCTCATTTGAAGCAAAGCATCTTCAGCAGCTGTAATATTTGATCTCAGCCTCACAGCTGGGGAAAAGTAGCAGCTGTTTTGTGATTTCAAAAGGAAGAGAACAATAACCCACTGAGGCTACTTCTGTATGTGGATGGGCAACTCATATGAATAATTGGACAATGCAGCTCAGTTAAGCCTAATTCAGTTAATAGAATTAATTTGCAAATTATTACACACTAAGTGAATCAGCTGCAATTCATTTTTGACAGAAATGTTAAAAAATATTAAAGTATTTACAATGAAACATAGACAAATATTGCTGCTGAAAAGGTTCTGAAGAAGGCAGTCACAATGTGGAATTTTTTGTCTGCAAAGGCTGACGATGCATAGATTTAAGTTTCATAAAATCCTTGGGGTGGGAACTTGTTTTCTTCCTGGCTTGTATGGCTTTCATCACCCTGACAACTCTCAATGGATCTTAAATAACCATCAGAGTTGGGCCAGGAAAGTTCCGACTGGGATCCAGGCGTAGATGTTGGGACTGAGATATGGGTGTCTGGTGCAAGAGGAAGGAAAGAAATGGTTTTAAATTGAAAGCTGGCTTAAGAATATCAGTTGGTAAAATGA
>NW_010518356.1:32203-42615 GCF_000687285.1 Phaethon lepturus | reverse complement strand
CTCTTTCTAGGAAAGCTTGGAAACACGTCTGGGCTGTTGTTATGAAGTGACACACACTTAGAGCAGATAGCATGTGATATTTGAACAAGCTCAGTGTCTTCAGGGTGGTGATCACTGGGCAGGAAACACCAGCAGTGTTTTAGATGTTACAGGAAGGCTGAAAAATGCTTTGGTCAGGTACAGTTAATAGGATCTCCCGAGCGAAAGCAGAGCTGCAGCTGCTGGAGCACTAACGATTTGGGACGATGCTGAGTTCGTGTGTGATCAGAGCAAATTGAAGAGGTAAGATGAACGCAGGAGAACAAATGTGCCACCCCCCAACTCCCGCGAAGACAAAGAAGAAAACCTCCATCGTTGGCTCGACTGTGCAATGATGGCAAAACCTGGTGCTGTACAAACATATCTGTAGGAAAAAGATCAAATCGTGGCTGCGTCAGTTTAGCAGTTTAATCTGACATCTCCCTGGAACCAACTAGCACCAGAAACGCATGTTGCTGCGGTGCTCGGTTGCTTCACAGCTTCAATCCTTGTTCCTTCTGTGCTATAAATATGGTGTTTGATCCTTAACAGGTGTAAGTTGTGTCTCCCTGTGGATTTCAGTACGTGTCTGGCAGTTTGTACTTGCTTTGGGTCTCACCAACCAACACTGTATACACAGGATTTCCTCAGTAGTGCAAAACGGGTAACAGTTTTAATGAATTATTTATTTTAATGATGGTCCTTTATATTCTGTTCTACTGACACTTTCCTGCATGGCAAGGATTCACAGGTTTAGAAAACCTTTTGTGAAGAACTTCATTGCAATCAGTTTGACTTCACATGAAAGCCATGGAGCTGCCAGAAAAGCTAACCTGCCCAAAGGAAGGATTACCTATAAATTTTTTATTCTGTGTGTAAAACTTCACAGGCATGCTATTGTACCTTTCTGAAAGAATTTAAAATAGTAAAACAGCCATAACAGTTATGTTGCCCAGCTGCTGAATTATACATCGAGAAAATTGACCTCGCATTACGTTGTGTCTATCAAACTTAGAGCCTCCTGGCTCACGGTCATGGCTTGTCAGGTTTGATGGGGAGCTGGTTAAACACAATGTCAGAGCAGGTTACCTGCCAGTCAGCTGGCAGCCCTGTGGTATCTATCAAATCCAGCAAAACACTGGAAAGTAATTCATGATGTACACTTCCGGTGATTGAGTCGTGGGGTCTGCTTTTCCATGTTAATGCTTCATAACTATCAAGGAGAAACCTGCCACCTTTCCCAAGCACTTCCAGCTCTTCACACCCTCCGGCTCCTTTCACACACATTACGATACACAGACCACACGCCGCAACAGCTGGAAGTCCCCCAGATCCCAGCTGCAGGATTTAGGTACCACAGCAGCTGATCGGGCTGGCCAGGCCTCATCCTCATGTGGCCTTCTCTTACCTGACCCAAGGCATTCCCAACGGTGGCCCTTGACTGGCCAGAGCAAGCACTGGGGGGGCTGGTGCCAAGGGTGGATTCAGGTTCTCCATCTGATCCCTTCGCAGTTGGAGAGGCTTCAGGGCACCTTCCCCTCCACCTTCAGCCTCCAGCTGAAACTGTGGCCAGCAGGGAGAGGCAGAAGTGCATGGAGTAATTCAGAGCTATAAATCAACAGACAAATTCAGATTTGTCTTTCAAATTTGCATCAAGCCAAACAAATGGCATGTCAACTTTAAGCCAACTGTAATGCTGTTGCCCCCGCCTGATGTTAGGCAGACTTCTAAGACGAAGATCCGCATTGTTGACTAAATGGCCTTCGTGCGATCAAGATTCAGATCTGACTGAAAGAGTATAGACTTTGGCCCTGCTGAAGAGTCACATTAAGATGCAACAAGAAAAACCATGGATGAAACTCTCCCAGAGCACTGTGCAGCTGGGGGAACGGCACAGGAACCTTTGCTGTTTTCCAGAACATGCTAGCAAAGAAGAAACAGCCCTGGGCTCTGGGAATCTTCATCCCACTTGAAAGGAGACTGTGCAGGCCAGAGTTCAAAGAGATCTTCGGGCCCAGGACGTTAGTCGGTCCTAGAGCACATCAAGTCCTGTCACAGCATGAAAAACAGAGCCAGAAAACCGGCTGTGTGTTTGTAGAGCCTTTGACCCTGCCGCGGCTCTAATGAGATGTCACAGAAATGTTACGTATAAGATAAGGCACGTATGTAGATCGCAACTGACGTGCTGCAAACGTCTTTTGTTTGTGCGGCCCTGCGCGTAGCTCCGACAGCGGCATTCCCAACAGGCAGCAGGAAAGCACGCTGGGGTGCCCGGAGTAGATGTTAACCTCGCTTTCAGGGCACCGAGTTACGTAATTCGGCCGTACGACGTGCCACGGCCAGTGTGGGGTTTTAACCATCACTTCATCCAAAGTGCCCCACGTCGTTGAGAATTTCACAGTTCAGCACACAGTAAATTGATTCCTTTACTAGGTCAGGCCTGGCGACAGGCATTGATTTAAGCAGCTTATCACAACAGACGACTAAACGGCAGCTCTGTACGATCAGGCAGAGGACGGATTCTGCTCCTGGTGACCAATCCCCAGAGAAACAGCCATGCTGGGAGCGTGGCAGAGCAGGGAGATCAGCCTCTGCTATTTGGTAGCATTTTCAGGGAACACCAAATGTTGTTTACTTCCTAATCTTCCTACAGAATATAAAGAATCGCTGCTCTGGGCTATTTCAGAGAGATAATGCGAGTGACTCACTCGAGTTGCATACTGACCTCAAGCACCATAGAGATCTATTTCACAGTGCTTTTAAAGACAATTAATGCAGATATCTGTACTGCTGAAGAGTGTACTTAGAGATTTTCATGAGGTGTTAAACCACACACATCTGGTCAAGCCCTATGTTATTTGTTATTATTAGTCAAGACATGCCTAATCATCAGTCATACCCTCTTCCAGGCTGTATTCCCTATGCTAAAGCAGCTTCCCAATTCATATTTACAGCCTTCATTTGCCTACATGTAACAGCTCTATAAGAACCATATTAATTGTAATTGGTGACAGATGCATACTAAACCCTACGTTCAGGTATGGAAGTAGATTCTGTGACCAGCTTTTATCTCTAACTGTGAGCTGAAACCAGATCTAAATTCCCACAAAGTGTTTAGTTATGGATGATGCCTGATCATGGTTTCTACTATCTGGAAGTGACTTTCAAAGACAAACTTTCTCAGGCTCTGCTCTTCCCTGCAAGCCGTGTCTTCGTCCCTTAAGTTTCCACAATCCCCATTATACTCACCTGAGTTCACCCACCTCACACCCAAAGGCTTCAAATTCTCTCCCTCTCACTGCTTTTCAGATTCACCCAGTCACGGCAGATCAAAAGACAGGAATCTGCCTCTCCTACATGCCCTGCGTTCAGGGGCCCACTAGCACTTCCATTTTGCTAGGGTGACCCCAGACCCTGCCAGAAGTGAACCTGGGCCCTACTTATGTGGTTACCCAGCAAAGTTATCATCTGTATTGTAAACACAAGCATGAAGAAGACACAGCCCAGGAACAGAAGGAGTCAGTCCCACTGAAACCACAGTCCACAGCTCCTTTTTGCCTGAAGGCCAAAGTTACAAGCGCCTACCACGTAGTCAGTTTTGAACTGCAGCCCTGTGAGGGAGTGACAGACAGGTTCGATGAACAAAGGGCCTGAGCCGATGTGACGGGAAGGGATCACAAAATCAACAAAACGGGGCTCAACTGGGATCATCGACAACATTTTGCATGGGGGCAAGGAAGTGCCTACAGGGCACCATTATGGAGTAACCCCAAAATGCCTTCTGGGAAATCAACATGCTGGGGGGGCCTCTCTGAAGTGTCTGTACATTAATGCACACAGTATGGGGAATAAACATGATGAGTTAGAGATCTGTGTGCAGCTGCAGGGCTACAATCTCACTGGGATCACAGAGACGTGGTGGGATGGTTCCCGTGACTAGAATGCTGCAACAGAGGGATACAGGTTCTTTAGCAAGGACAGGCTGAAAAAACAAGGAGAGGGGGTTGTCCTTTCTGTGACAGAGCAGCTGGAGTGCATAGAGCTCTGTCTGGGGATAGGAGTCAACTGAGAACTTATAGGTAAGGATTAAAGAGAAGACGGGTAGGGGTGACATTGTAGTGGATGTCTGCTATGGGCCACTTGGCCAGGAAGAACAAGTGGATGAGGCCCTGACAGATAGGAGCATCCTCACATTTGCAGGCCCTGGTCGTTTATGGAGGACTTCAACCACCCCAATATCCACTGGAGGGACAACACAGCAGTGCACAAGCAATCTAAGGAGGCTCCTGGAGTACATCAGGGACAGCTTCCTCACCCAACTGATAGAGGAGTCAATGAGGACTGGCGCTCTGTTGGACCTCTTACCGACCAACAACAAGGGGCTCGTGGGGCATATGGAGGTCAAACGCAGCCTTGGCTGCAGTGACCATGAGATGGTGGTGTTCAGGATCCTGAGGGGAGGGAGCAGGGTGAAAAGCAAACTCACAACCCTAGACTTCAGGAGACCAGACCTCAGCATCTTCAAAGATCTGCTCAGAAGAGTCCCATGGGATAAGGACCTGAAGGAAAGAAGGACCCAAGAAAGCTGGCTAATATTCAAGGATAACCCCCTCCAAGGAGATCTGTGTGGATGAACAAGGAGCTCCTGGCCAAACTCAAACATGAAAAGGAAGCTTACAGAGGGTGGAAGCAAGGATGAGTATCTGGGGAGGAATAGAGAGACAATGTCCAATCATCCAGGGACGAGGTTAGGAAAGCTAAAGCCCAGTAGGATTTGAACCTGGCAAGGGATGTCAAAGACAACAAGAAGGGCTTCTTTAAGTACATAGGTGACAAAAGAAATACTGAGGAAAATGTGGGCCCTCTGATGAATAAGATGGGGGACCTGGTTACACAGGACATGGAAAAGTCTGGAGTACTGAATGCCTTCTTTGCCTCAGCCTGTACTAGCAACACCGGCCTTCAGGAATCCATCTGAACACCAGGAAATTCTTTTTTTACTTTGAGGGTGACCAAGCGCTGGCACAGGTTGCCCAGAGAGGTTGTGGAGTCTTCATCCTTGGAGATATTCAAAAGCCACCTGGACATGTTCCTGGGCACCTGGCTCTAGGTGACCCTGTCTGAGCACGGAGGCTGGACCAGGTGACCTCCAGAGATCCCTTCCAATCTCAACCATTCTGTGATTATGTAATAACTATTAGCTGATTAGTAAGTGACATGGGAATGGAAAAAGGAAGGGATGGGAACATGTATAATAATTTCTGTATCACTTTGTTTTTTCTTCCCCATAGTCAGTCAAAAGCTGGAGAAAGAATGCTGTTTCCCTCTCTTACCGCTATGAAAATTTGGGAAGAAGCCCTCCTTTATCAATGCATGCAGGTCTGTGCAATCTCAATTCAGCATGACAAAAATCAATGCCCAAAACACTAAGAAATTATCATCTCATCCGGTGGATCTCTTAATAATCTTCACATCAAGACAGAAATGTTTTCCAGAAACTCAAAAACTCTGCTTAGTCAGATGCAAGTCACTCACCTCAAGCAAATACAAGCAAAACTAGTTACAATTAAATACCTTATGATGAATCTTAGATTTTCTTTTGGGTAGACCGGTCCAGTTTAAGCTTAGACTATATTAATGTGAGAATCTGGGAAGGAAAGCCAAATCAGTTTCGCTCCACTGAAAACACAGAGAGGGGCATCTTTTAAACAAGCTAGCACATGATTTACTGTCTTTTGATTGGTTGGTTGGTTAGGTTTTTTGAGGGATTGGGATTTTTTTTTAAAGCATAATGGTACTTTAATTGCAGGTCTGCAAACACTTCCATGTTTTCTTTGGTAAATACACTGAGGAAACAGTGACCCTTCACAACTGAAATGTACTCAGGCAGCTCCTTACAGGTATGCCTTTCCACTTCCACACAATCAAGGAGGAAAACGTTGATGCTGAGAGTGGTAATAAAGACTAGGAATTTATTAGCATTCTAAAACACAACTTAAATGTGTGTGTGTTATTCTTCTAATCAGTGCCTTACAGGAATAAATACAGAAAATAAAACTGATTTGAGACATTTAAGTATTAATTACATGACATGGTAAATCATGGTGCTCTCAAGATTTTATGTAAAATCCACTGAATTAATTGAGTCTCTTTAGATTCACATGGGCTTTGGTTGAGACCCTTAATGATATTACAATCCATCTGTTATTAAACATCATGTTTAATACCATAGTATGCAAATGCTGTGATTTGTAAATATCGTTATGCAAAAGTTCAGGTCCAATCATGCTCCTCTTGAAGTCTGCAACATAATTTCTAGAGACATCAATAAGAATAGGTCTGGGATATCAATTTTTAATTGCACTGTATACAAGCATTGACAGAAGAATACAATATAGTAGTCACAAAATTAAAGAGGCTTCTATGAAACCTACAAAGAAGAGCAGCACAGAATCTATGAAGTAAAAGCAATATTTCAAAAAATAATAAATCAGACTTGGCAGTTTTGGAAAACAGTACTGAAGAAAAAGACAAATGAATTGGCACAGTTGAACAACCTATTTTCTAAGTGCACTTTATAATAACTCTTCTTACAAGCTGCTGTTTTCCCAGGAGATGATGACAAAAAGCCTCATTAGAACATCACTGTTTTATAGTGACAGGTTTTATTGCATTGCCAGCTGTGAATAAAAAAAAAAAAAAAAAAGCCACCCCAAAAAAAAACCTCCTATAAAAGTTCCTAAAACACCTCTTTTCTTTTGTTATCATCAAAAAATAGCAACATAGCACTTCTATATGTTTGTGAATACCCACAATTCTATTTTAAAAAAAAATAGAATTAAGGAAAATGATTTTTGTCTTAGCTTCAAAAATAATGTAAAGAAACATTTAAGAACAAGATATTTCCATGATCAGAGAGGTATGTACAGTGTGATAGATTCGAGTCCAATCCTGCAAATACATGTTCACAAATGCAGACTTGAGAACCTGTTGATCCTGAGCAAGTGTGATTAAAGACTAGCAGGATCAGGGTCTTAGTTTCACCTATTATAAGCTTTTCCACAAACTGTCCTAGGCTAAAAAGTATAGATACAGTATATACTCTGTATACTGACTCATACAAAAGGTCTTTTACAGCTCTAACCCTGTTATTGCTAGGCTAAAAATGAACATTTGGAACAAATTACATGAATCATAAAGGATAAAACTGAGATGCAGCTTCTGACGACTGAATCTCCACTTGAGCCATTTTAAACTGGGTACATTGTAGCCATTTGCGGAGCACAGATGAGCTATTGTTCATTTGTCCTGACCCCTGTAACATCCTTAGGCTGTGATGGTTGACATTGCTCTGGATGGCTTGGAGGCGCAGCTGGAGTCCAGCAGATAAATGCTGTTGAAATAATGCAAAACATTCAGTTTCTTTCCTTTAACACATAAATACAGCACTGTGAAAGGTACTGGTTGTTGGCCAGGGTAAGTTCCTCCACTGCCCCAATGTCACATTGCTGTCTGTCACAGCCTGCACTGCAGTGTTGCCATGAAAGGCAGATGTGCTTACAGAAACAACTCCATACTGAGACCAACCCCAAAGCTTTTGTTCTCATCACCAAAATTCTCTTGACTGGCAAACCACACTGATCTACCTTGCTCTGTTTCTTACAAATAGGGCCAGCTGGCACAGTTCTACCCAAGCAAGCAGGCCCACAATATCTCCTGTAGACTCAAAATCCATCTCCTGGGTCAAGAGTTCCAATCCTGATTTGTCAGGGGACTCTCTAGCCTAAGACATCAAGAAAACCACAGCTCGGGGAACAACCAATCTCAGTAAACAGGGAGGAACGGCCGTGTGCCCCAGAACCTGGTTAGAGGAAAGTGTTTCAGAAGGAAAGGGAGAGCAGTACTGATTACAGGAGAGGTATCTTAGCTGATGATGCTCTGTGTATGCTCACTCCTGAGACCTTCAGTGCTGAGACATCCAGTGCATCTGATACGCTACAATGATCTATTTTCAGAGTTTGGAGACCACATCTAGTGATCTTATTTCCAGAATACACAGAAATGTGTAACGCTAAGAGTAAAAGGATAAGGTACTAGAAACAGCTTACCTTTAGATTTGACTGTATCATTGGCAACCACATTGGTATGAGCTGTAACAAGAGAGGTATATTTTGTTATTATAAAAGTGACTGTAAACGTGCTCCAGTTACTCTGAGATAGAGAAGGGTATATCCAATGCATTTAGCTGTCCAAATGGACATAGCCTGAACCACAAATAAATGTGATTATTTTTAAGTGATGTATATGTTTTGGGGCAGGTAACTCTCAGAGTTAAAAAAGCCAGCTTCCCTTGTTTGTAGCTTGATGAATCACCAGTAGCAATTATTGATATCCTGTTTAAGGCAACAATAAGAGTACAGAATAAAAACATGTTAAAGGAAATCACTTCTTATTTTCCTTGTGGTGGTGTTTCTGTATATGCAGGTGAGCAACACTAGAACAAATACAGTAAACATTCTGCATGGTGAGGTATACATCAAGAACTGAAAAAAACACGTAGCAGAAGTTCCTAATAATAGGACAGAAATTTAAATGGTAGCCAGCATTTCATAAGCCACTAGTCACATCAGTGCTTCACTGCAGAGTGTGACCTGTAGGCCTGGGAGCACAGATGAAAACTCTTAACTACCCAGAATGACAAGGCAAGGACGTCTGCAAATCTGTCACCCACGATGGGATTGATACGTATTTCAGTCTCCTGCTCTTCAGAGACTTATTTCTGAGTAAGTATAACATGACAAGCTTATGGAAGGCACAGAGTCATTTCTAGCAAAAGTATTCATGTCCTCCAATATTAATTTAACCACTGAGGTTATTGTTCTAAAATGTTCCTCCAAATGGTATTAAAATTTGCAATTTGCCAATTATACTACCAGGAGCTGCAAGTTAAAGCTAATCACTATTGACAACATTAGATAAAGTGCTGTTTCCCTTGTGCAAGGAACGATAATTGTTTCAATTTCAGTGCTGTTTTGATGGAGAATCATATGCAGCTCTGTCAGGACTGATTAGCTGGTCTGCTACATGAAGAACCCTATTCAAACCTCAGCATTTACAGATAGATGAATGCCAAAAACAGAATGCAGCCAGATGCTGCAGATGTGCGAGTCCTGTACATCCTCCCATGAGCTCTCACACTAATGAAATGTTTAATAAGATCCAGTGACTGCAAGTCCTGATGTGTTTTTTGGAGAGGAGGGAACAGGTAAGCATACTGAAAAGCCATGCTCCACGCCCCACTGCCATCAACAAAATGTCACTGAAAATTTCATCCAGCATTAATGAAGTTCCTACGCAGCCAGCCAGTGGTGATAGGACTGGTGTCAAGCAAGGAAGGAAGCCAGGCAGGAAACTCAGGGTACCCCTCTGCATCTGAACCAATTCCCTGGACATCGTTTACAGTCAGCTGAGAGAATCAAGCACTTCTCACATCCAGTTCATCTTGTCCCAAAGCAGGTATCTAAAATAGATCGAGATGAATCATGTCCAAAAATATCTGTTTATCCCCACTGACTATAAAGGGCACTCACGGAAACTAGCTCATATTGATACCTACACTGTGGAGGTCTAAGGTTAGATACAGATCATTGTCCTCCAGCGCCACTTTTTTCTTCCAGGTCTGGACACATTTAGGGAAATTAAACATTCTGCTGCAGGCACAAGCAAGCAAACCCTCCACTCCTACAGATGCCAGTTAGATAAATGAGACAAGACAACATTTTTATTGAAGCACTTGAGTTTTATTACCTAATCCCCAGCCAGCCTTTTCTTCACAACAGAAGAATATACATAAAGCTAGTTAGGAAGAACAGCTGGAAGAACAGACTGCTGCCAGACACTGTCAATTTTTTGGAGTATATATTTTCAACAGAATTATATTGATTCCAGTGCAAGTTTTGATGGAAACCAGGCTGGAGAACAGGTTGGTCACTGAGCTTTTCTGGCTCCTCAACTCTGCTGCCCACCCAGTTCTCTAGAAGTCTACCCAGCAGCTGCTGGAGCTGCCTAAAACCCCTGGGTCTCTGGAAAAGACGTTGTGGTTTGCCGAGATGCTCTCTCCACTACTGTAGGCTCCCAAATTCCTCAGACATACAGAGAGCTGTGATCAGCAAGGAGCTGGTCTCCATCATCAATGGCTGTCCTGGGATGGCTAGTTTCCCAGTTCCTTTGACACAGAACAAGAGGAAAGCTGAACACTTTCATTTCAGCCCTCATAAAGTAGAATGCTTCCCCTCAGAGGAAAATATAATGAATTAAATATATATGTAGGTAAGTGTGCATCTGTGTGAATGTGTGTGTCTCTCTCTCTCTCTCTCTCTCTCTCTCTCTCTCTC
>NW_010518356.1:8923-32192 GCF_000687285.1 Phaethon lepturus | reverse complement strand
CCCTCCCTCCAACTTGGAATGAAAAATAAATATGTAATGGTTGAAATGTTTTCACAGGAAAGAAACTTTGTTTTCCTCACCAGATTGGTAAAGATAGTCTAACATCAGATCCAAAAAATATCCTCTGAGAATACAGGGAATGGCTCAAAGGCTGCAGGAAGCGATCAAGGCTTGTCTCAATGCTGTCAGCGTGAGTTTAATTTAATAGCAAAGGCTAACACAGTACCAGGAGGAGGAAACCTCACAGCACCAAAACAAGGAGGAGATGAAGGAATGCTTATCTCAGACATAAACAAAGCTCTTCTTTCAGTGAAGGAGATAGAATTGTTTATGTCTTCTCTTTCTCTCTTGCTTGAGGACATGTTTTCCCCTCACTTGTCATACAGAAAATGGCCACCTAAGATAGCTATCCCATAAACTGCCTGGCATCATGTGACATGCACCACTTTCTCATTGTGGTGCATTAAAAATACATGTGTATTGAATCATGCAATGACTTCATTGACAAGTGAAGTTTTTGCAGCACTTGACTCCTTAGGTGGAATAAAGGACACTGCAGTAAATATAATTTTATGAATGATAAACGGCCAGGATTTGTCAGTGCTATTGTGTTCAGTTCCAAGAGGAAGTCACTGTGAATTATTAATTTTGCTGAATGAATCTCCAAAAGAGTGTTAAGAATGTTCTGTTTAAAAAAAAAAAGTATCTCTCACTACACTATGTCCTTTCCTTCAATGAAAACTAAATCTTGTTTGAAAGGCTTATAGCTAAAATAAAAGGGAAAAAAAAAGCTTTAAAGCATAAGGTAAAATTGTTTCATTATCAAAGGCATGGCAACAAAAGATTGTCTAGAATAAAACAAGCTACCAAAAAACTGCCCAGTCAACTAATATTCAAAGAATTGTCATCTTTGCAGACTTTGAAGTAGGAGTAAAAAAGTTCAGATCTTCACAGCCACTGAAGAAGAGATGGTCTCAAAGTTGAGAAGAGACGGTCTCAAAGTTGATCTTTTTCTAATTATAGAAATGCCACTCACTCACTGGTTCCTGTGTGAATAAGCTTTACACTTCTGCCTCTTTGAAGGACTTCAAACATGCAGTAAACCTTGTCCCAAATCATGACACTTCTCAGATCTAAAATATTTTTTAATTAGTTAGTTTTGGAAAAAAAAAAATGAGTAACCTGGGACTATAAATCCTATAATACTATTATGTTTATATATTGTTCCTGCAGCATTTCACTTTAGGGCTAAGTAAAGGGGATTTGGTCATCCAGATTCTTCTCTTCCATCTCCCATCCACTGAACATGAACTAAAACTTAGCACCTTAACTGTGGATTTCACAGGTTTATGACCTTGATTTTGTAGTAACAACAATGTCCTTTTAATCTGATATAGCACATTTATGATACATGCTCTCAAATATAACCCCTCTGAAAGCATTCACTTGACTTGCAACAAGAATTTGGCCCTAAAGGCCTCTCTTTTCACAGCTTTAAAACCATTCTTCATCCTTGTCGAATTCTGGACATCCTGGACTGGCTGAAAGGGAAGCCCATATGTCTTCCAGGGACAGCCATGATCAATTTAACATCCCATAGGGGCAGAGCTTCTGGAGCGAATCAAGTCATTACTGACTATAAATCTGTATTTTCACAATGACTGGGAATACTTTCATGCCAGTTGACAACAAGACCTTCAATTTTAACTACTTTTATTTTCAATTCCTGCTTGACCAGAAAGACTGGAGTAAAACAAGTGTCAGAAGTTTGGCAAAATAGAAGAACTATACAAACCAACATATTTCAGTTAGCTTCAGAGTGCGTTTAACTATTTGATTTGTTGATATTTTATGTGAAAACTCCCTTCAGAATAATGCAATGAGAAAACATGTAAAAAAGGCTAGTAAAATCAATTTATGCTTGTGAGACTACCCCAGTCATTTGGGAATCTGTTCTGAAAACACTATGGTAACCCACAGGAGACTGACCATTGATTTCCCCCCCAAAAAAAATTTTGCATGAGTGCGGCATGCAGGATTTGATTCTCCAACCAAAGAACAGCCTGATAGAAATCCTAGGGGAAAAAGATTCACTATGCCTATATGACGTAGGCATATAATAACAAGAAAACCAGTGCGGCACAAAGGTTTTGTTATCAACCTAAATGTATGTGAGGATCAGAACAGTGAGGTGATCTGCAAAGGACTTAGGATGATTAAAAGTTACATAACTGCTGAAAACTCAGACAGTACCTAGAGCTTCTCAAACTCAGTGACAGCAATTGAGTCTATTAGGGGAATAAGACCATTGCAACAATGGAAGGAGGATGCAGATCAGAAGTTCATTTTAAAAAAAAAAAAAAAAAAAAAGAGGAGTCAGGAGAGATTGGATTTGAGATTATGGTCTGGTCTGACTTCTTACCAGAGATTTTATTTTTTGTTATGCTCTACTAGGATTTATTTCTACATTACTATTCAACCTCAGCTTTTCCACTTTCTTTTTTTGAGGGAGGGGAAGCAGAGGACAGTATGTCTAGAAATCACAACAGACATGCAATATCATTAACTAAATATTCACGGCATGGCATGCCTACCTTTACAAATATAGTAGAGTTGCATTCTTGTAAAGCCTCCATTAAACTAATCACATGCAGGCACACCATTTCCACCATCTTGGAAAAAAAAAAAGCATAAAAAGAAATCAGTGTCTAGCATAAAAGTGTTGTAAGCGAAGCCAACAGTCTCTAAAAAGAATCTTCCTGGTTTTTCTTGGCAGCTATACTGAATCGCTAGATGCATATTTATTAACCACTGACATGTAAAATTAAATATTACATGAGCACATAAGGGACATTTGTCTTTAGTTTTCCCCTGATGCAGCACACCTGTTAAATATGTCACAGTGCTTGATGTATTTTAATTCTTATCACACATCAAAACAAGTTGCCTTCAGCTTTGTTCTTTTGAGACATCATAAATCATTTTACATGCCTTTGCTGTGTAGTTCTCACCAATCAGTTTGTCATAAATTGATATTTTTATTTACTGAATCTTTGAAAATTAACATACCCACAAAACTCATCATTTTTTCCCCCATCAAAAGACAATTTATTGCTCTGAACTGGCACCTAGTCCATAATTCTTGCATTTTGTACCATGAATCATGACAGATGCAAATATCAATTATTTGGTAGCAGACAGCATTTTATGTTTTATATTGTGTAAATTCATAGGTACAAGAAGATACCCTGAGCCAGCAGTGAGTATTTACAGCGCCTGTCTGAACTATGTGTAAATTCCCCTCAATAATAATAAACGTAGCCTGTTCTGTAGTGCTTTTCATCTTCAAAGCACTTTACAAACACTAATTAACCTCACAATATCCCTGTGAGATGGGCAAGCATTATTATCTACATTTCACAGAGCAATAGCTGAGGCAGAGTTTAATAACTTGCACTAAAGCCACATAATGAGATACTTTCAGAATAAGGATTGGAACTTGAGACTTCCAGGTCATATTCTTGTCCTAAGGCTTGACAAGAAGCCTTTGTGTCTGACTAAACAACTGGCTAGTTAGAAGCGTTATGCACGTTTCCTGTTCATTCAAATGGAGCTTCATGAACTACTGTTCCCAACAGTGACTTGTCAACCACAGAGACCTCACTAGATGTCAGAGGCTAAAATATCGTTTAAAGACAGCTTTAGGTGGTCCTTGCCTGGAAAGGACAAGACACAAGGGAACAGTAGCTGATTCAAAGACATTCAAGTGCAGCCCATGCAATTACAATTGAAAGGGCAAAGGTCCATACCTGCCTGGGGTGAAAGATGGCTCACATGGGGAACAGGGAATTACATAAAATAATTTCCATATAAATAGCAAGTCTCCATTTAAAAAAGAAAAAACACCCAACCAAACAAGGCATGAAAACCTCAAACCTTAAGAGCATCTGACTTAGAGGACTGGGCCTCATATAAAGAATACTTCTCACTCAAAGCTAGTATCAGGTTCTCCAGCACCAGAGCTACTAGTTACCATCTCAGTTAAAGTTAAAAAGTGGGAAACACTTTTTTTTTTTTTTTTTTTTTTTTGGTCTTCCCCTCAGAAACAAGCTCTCAACCCTAAGCCTGCAGGCCCAGAGAATCATTAGTCAATGGGAAGCAAAGGTAGCACCTATGAGAAGGCTGCTGGAACCCCTCCGGGTTCTTATTGTACAAAGCTGCTCCAACAGCAGTGTGTAGTTGAGATAAATAAATGCTTAAAAGTTATTTCCAAAAAATGGTTTGGATGATTTGTGGACATAGTGAACATTTCCCTTTCAAACCTTCTCTCTAGACATACCTCCTTCAAGTCATTCATTACTCAAAAATGTTTCCAGAGATACTTATGTAGCTTATTTTTGATGAGTAATCAATGGGTTATGAGTAGTCAAGTGCCAGCATTTGTGTTCAACATCATGTGGTAAAAAAAGAGTCAAAGGGATATAAACAGAATTACCCTAAAACACTTAGCTGCTCCTGTAAGGCAGGAGTCAGATGAAACAACAGGACCACTGTGAAGAGCAGGAAGATATATAAAATGAGACCTGATGCAGGGAGTCCTTAATCCAACCAGCAGTGACTCTAGCTCCTGATTCTGTTTCAGGCAGATCCTGGCTAGATCCTGTTTCAGGCCCACTACAACGTTAAAACACTAGTAATTAACCTTAATTTCTCAAAGGCATCAAAGTTGCTTTCTGACATTATTCATGGTCTGATGTATTCCACTGAAACATTGAAACAAAGCCAAGCCCTCTGAGTTTATTCTGTATTAAATCTGTACACAGCACCTGACTCACCACTTTGTTATGTGCCATCAGCTGTAGGATGCTAGGTGTCACTCGGCTCCAGAACTCCAGGGCTGTGAGGATTGCTGTAAAGCTAAATTCATTCTGATTCTGGACTGTAGGGGCTACTGCTGTTTGCTCACAATACACTGTCCAGAGCTGAGCAAATATAAATGCATGGAAGAGGGAACACATGTGCAGAACAGATGTCTGTAGAAACATAAAATAGAAGAAAATGTGTATTTAAATAAGTGTATTGGGACACAGCGCAGAGGCTTTCATCAAAGCACTCCTCCATCATGTATCTCACTGTGCAGTCTTGCCCCTCACTTTCCCACGCTTCTCTCCTATTAGGAACAAGTAAATCAAGTACACTCAATAAAATCTTCTCTATGTTTAAAAACTGTTTTTATATTTACAAACTAAAAACTGTGTTTGCATACACACACTCCCATGTAATCTTAGTGTAAGGCATTAAGGTCAGTCCCTTTAAAGAGAAGGTTAGTTTTGCAGAACAGCTACTCAGGACTAGTTCTGAAACTTTCTTGATGGAAAACTCCACTGCAGTCACTGGAAGGCCTGGAGGCTCTGGCACTGTATGGCTGTGTTTCAAAGATGGTGCTGGGGTTAAGTCATTCAGATTCTGATCACCTGAAAGGAAGGCTATCGTACAAAATATAACATCTTACATCTGTTCTGTTAATCTGTCATCCATTTCTACCTTGCTGGGACAGAAATGCTCAAAGTCAAGGAAAGTAAGTTTTGAAAAGCTAACAGAGAATTCATTTTGCATACTCAAATCATGGCTCTTTGCTAATACATGTTATGTATCGCAGTGTCCAAGACTCCAGGAGTGATGGACGTTAACTACTTCATTACAAGAAAACATCTCTTTCTCAGTCTGCAAATGTAACAGTGATTCATGCTCTGTGGCAGTACGACTGCACCAAACATTGCAATGGTTGCCTGGTAACTGGAAAGAGGTATTTGAAAGAGCAAAAAAAGGCCAAAGAAATGAATGGCAAGCACTGGTGTCTTGGCTGGGTGAGGGGAAAGAAAGAGGGAATTTACATACAAGATAAATGTGTAATCATTCTGCTTCTGTTGCTAATAAAAACCTGGTTGGTGTCAAAGAGTGCTGCTATATCTGTGTTAAACTACTGTCACAAATGGCTTATGATTTGCAATAACTCTTCTTGTCCAGAGCACCTCGAGAAAAAAAGTTGTGCTTGAACCATCACTGTTTGTAATTAACATTTAATTATTTAATTTTAATAAACATTTAATTACATGTCATTAATTTGGTCATAAAATTATTCATAGCAACTAGAATAACTAACCTTCTAGAGATTTGTTATAGAGATGGTCATTGCTAAAGCTTCAATTTGGAATTTAGTTTTTCCTTCCTCACTCCTATGCTGAGGTATTCTGGAATACTTGAATCTCAGGCTTAATTGTGGTGATTTCATCACCAGTTTTCTATGCATGAAGAGGCACACAAGAAATCCTAGATCCCAGGTTTTAATAAAGTTTTATCCCAGAAGAAATATGTAAGTGTTTCTTTTTTTCTTAAGAAGAAATAAATAAGTGTTTACAATAATAAGGCCAGTATATTACACATCTCCACTTAAAACACAGAATCCCTTACCTTTGATTGCTCTGGAAACCCAATCAGAATAACAATAAGGTGGTCAGCAACTTGTGAACCCGCATCCAGTGGAATAGGCATGCAAGATGACGGAGAATTTGGACAGACAACGTTGTGTGTCAGAGACCCCAGAAGTAGCCAGGACAGCAAACGAATGTGAGACACACATTCTATGAACTCTTTGGGCCTGTCAAGAAAGAGCCTTGATTACATTACAATGATGCCAAGTTCTCTGGTTTTCCCCAAAATATGGAGTCTCCTTATGCACACGAGGCAGATGCAGTCCCAGTGTGCTGGAGGGACAGATCATTGGTACAGCTTATGGGAAGACTAGAGCCACACAGAACTTGGTGGACTTGATGTACCATTAACAAGTCCAACAGAACATATTTGGTGGCTCTCAGAAACAGTCTCTATAAAAGGCTGAAACAGTCTCTATAAAAGACTAAAACAGTCACAGATTCAGCGGTTCCATACACAGTTATTTTTCACACAGGAATCATCAGAAGGGAAGGGCTGCCCAAGTGGAAATGCTCCTCCCAGATCCCTTGGACAGCACATGGCTGACAGGGCAGGAAATTCTTCATTCCGTAGAGAGCGCAGAGGCAGGTTAAGTAAGGCTTACACAGTAAGGCTGTGCCTTACTTCCACTATGTTCCACTTCTTCATTGGTAAAGTGGAGATAATTTCTCAATTCCTTAGCCTCTCCTTGGACATTGGCACCGCATGCTTTTGAAGGCAGTGACTATGCTTTTTTGTGACACTTAAGTATTAATCCACCATCTAGAGCAATGTCTAATTGTAAAGCAATGTGCTTATATAATCTAAAAAGGAGTAACACTTTTCTGGTGTCATCTTGTCTGTCCCCTTGCTGCTACAAAATTCAGATTACATACTCATTTGAATTCATAGGCACAGGAAAAAAATAATTGGTTTTCGATCAATAAATCGCAACTTACTAGGCCACTCTCACTTACTGTTTTTCATTTCTGATTTCATGTCATTGTCAAGGACTCACAGCACCAAAGAGGCATTCTATTAATTTATTTATTTTTTAAATAGACTCTGGTACAATGCTCTTCCTCAAGTACTTACAGGGTCTTAAAGGAATTCACTACCTTCAACTCAGAACACATAGTCCTTTTTTTACATGTGAGAAACTAAAGTGCAAGGAGATAACTCCATATTTCCAAAACTAGATATGCTCTACATGAAAGTACATGCAGACGTATCTACAGGACTGGAGCCTAAGCAGCTTAG
Source organism: Phaethon lepturus (assembly GCF_000687285.1). Taxonomy (NCBI): domain Eukaryota; kingdom Metazoa; phylum Chordata; class Aves; order Phaethontiformes; family Phaethontidae; genus Phaethon; species Phaethon lepturus. Next base: position 24,461 of record NW_010518356.1, on the reverse strand, counting down.
GCCCCAGAATCCTGGGGCAGGCAGTCTGCGACAAAGCCTGGACAAGAATACAGGTTTGTTGAAACACAGTCCAACAGTCTACACTCAAAACATGTCGTTCGTTGTCATTGTAAGAAAAGAGACAATATCTCCCTTCACTTTGAAGATAAAACTGCAGATTATGAGTTCTCACAGTGAAAAAGGATATAACAGATGTCTTGAAGAGCAGGATTTCTCTCACCTAACTTCAACCAGATGAAGTTAGTATTTCTATCATCATATCAACAGGCTACAGTTCTCGCTCATTTGTACTCCATATTTTCAAAGAATTTCTCTGTAATCCCCAACATATTTTCTATAATTCTAGGACTGATCAAGTGCCTGTGTGTTTTGCACCATCTGTATCTCGATCAAGAAACAAGTTAATTTCCAGGGTAACACCAGTCAAGCCAATGGAGTTACCTCCACTGTTCCTTTGGCTTGTACTTTAAATATTGCATTGATGAACTCCTCAATTAAGGATCAGGGAGCTCCTGACCAGCTGTTTCAATGTCCCACGGCCACCATTCACTACTGCAGGTCTTATCTCTGAAATCTGGCAATAAACACAGAATTTTGTGAAGATTTCTAACTCATTTTAGTATTCCTTTTCGTGGAAAAGCATTCTCACCCTTGTTGCATTGCAGAAGGAGGATGGTAAAGCCAAGGCAAATATCGGATCACAGCTTTGTTGTCTCTGTGGTTTCCCCGTGTGATTTCCATAGCAGCAATCTGAGCTAAACCAACTTTCAGATGTCCACCAAATGTGTCTTCATGCAGTGGCTGAGAACAAGTCTTCATGTGACTCTGCAAGGGAAAGATCTGATTTCATACCTGAAAAGAGTATTTCACTTGAACTAAGTTCCTCCAAGTAACAGAGTATTCTATTTCATTTCCCTTCAGTTCCTTTCTCGAGGTCTCTAACTACATCTATAAAACTACAGAACAAAAATCTCAGAAATGTATTTTAAAAAATTCTCCAGTCCCTATATTAGTAACAGCTTTATGATGCAGATCTTTCCACAGAAGGCACCATTTTCAAGAACCCAGACAAAATACTAATTGTACAAAATGTACAGGCACCACCTTTGCATCAGCAAACTCAACAGCTAATGAATACAAACTAATGGTTGCACATCCAGACAGCTTAAGTGAAGCTGAAAGAATCTAACCATTTAACAAGATAGCATCTGGGCAGGAAATGCCTTCCCTGTGCAATATTCCATTTACATGTACAGAAATAAGCTGTCACTCATTCACCGGCAATATGACTGTGTTGCACTATTCAGCTGTTACAAATGCCTTTCAGCCCTGGAAATAAAAGTAAACCTTTTACCAAGAAACATGCAAATATTTATGCCTGAAAAGATAATTTATTATCCTGCTTTGTCAGCTCTAAGGAATGTTTCATTAGTGCTTCTTGAGATAATTCTATAACTCTAATTAATCCAGGTCATCAGTTATTAAATTATTATAACAGGATAAAAATCAGTGGACAACAATATTTTATAACAGTTAAGTATCTGAGCCCAGCAACTTACACGCTCAAAAATCACTTGAAGCTTCTTTGAAGAGAAAAAAAGGTAATATACCAGCATGAATATCTGACAACTTTGTTACAGAGCCAGGTAAAAAGGACAGACAGGTATGCAGGCAGATACATTATATTTCTTAAAAAATGGTGGAATTTTCTAAATAAAATATTGCTGAGCTTTACCAATTAAAATGCACAGAAACAATAAACTGGAATGTGATTATTGTGAGAATTAACATAACTTTTTTATAATGCAGTAATCACTAATATGCAGGACTGAAAACAATTAACCTCTTTCAAAGAAAGCATTCTCAGACATGCAAAATAAGACATTGGAAATGAATAAACAGCTTTATTTTTGTTTATTGATTTTCTAAAGAGAGTAGCAATTTCAAAATTTTAAAACCAAGATTAAACCTTTGCTGTTGGGATTGTTACTGGCCATATAAATCATATAGCATTCTTTGTGTTAGTTTGGTAGTCCAGATGCTGTTGATAATACATACTCGTAGTAAGAAGCTATACAGCTGGATAATCTTAGGACTCAATTCCTAGGAACACCTCTGTTAATAAAACCCAAGCACTATAAGTAAATATATTAAATGAGGTTACAGGAATTTGAATCTAGATGTTGTGAATTTGTTTAAAGTTATGACTACTTGTAGACTTAGAAATGCTTACAAATCTTTTCCCAACTATGTTGGAACCAGAGAATAAGTTTATCTGGTCTGGTTAAATAAGAACTGCCTTTTCATTTTCCAAAGACAGCCCAAACTTATTCTTTACATCACATAAAATTATTGTCATATTTGACTCTCCTATTACATGAACCTTGATCTCAGATTCCTGTATTACATGGCTGTCCTGGTTTCGGCTGGGATAGAGTTAATTTTCTTCCTAGTAGCTGGTATAGTGCTGTGTTTTGGATTTAGTATGAGAATAATGTCGATAACACACTTATATTTTAGTTGTTGCTAAGTAGTATTTATACTCAGTCTAGGACTGTTCAGCTTCCCATGCTCTGCCAGTGAGGAGGTGCACAAGAAGCTGGAGGGGGCACAGCCAGGACAGCCGACCCAGACTGGCCGAAGGGATATTCCCTACCAGGTAACACCATGCTCAGCATACAGACCAGAAGGGAGTTTGCCAAGGGGTGGTGACTGTGGCTTGGGAACTGGCTGGGCATCAGTCAGCCGGTCGTGAGCAATTTTATTGTGCATCACCTGTTTTGTATATTATTATTATCATTCCTTCCTTTTCTGTCCTATTAAACTAACTTTATCTCAACCCATGAATTTTACTTTCTTTTCCCCGATTCTCTCCCCCATCCCACTGAGGGGGAGAGTGTGCTAACGGCTGTGTGGTGTTTAGCTGCCTGCTGAGTTAAACCACAGCAAGTATTTTTTTAGAACTCAATGGGATTCAAGGCATATGGTCAACAGGGTAAAAACTTAACAAAAGGGACATTTTTTCCAGTAAAAAAAGGTTACTGCAAGTTTCAAGAGACATTAGTTTCAGTTTAGCTGGGATTCTTCTTCCTTTGTAGTAAGCATTATTAACTTGCCATAAGGTCTCCCCTTCTGAGGCATGAGGTGGGGTGGAGGGGGCAGGGGGACAGTGAGCCAGTGAGTGTGCGAGAAACGAGTAGGGTAACAGTTTTCTTCTCATTGCTTCATAAATAAACTCCAGTATCAAAATCCACTATGGGTTATCATTTATTCTGTCTTGCCTGCCACAGAATGCTTGCATGAACTTGTGGAATGAAATACTCCAGTGTGTTTCCAGGACTTTCAGCAAAGGACGGGGGCAGAAGTAGAGGGGCCCTTTCAGGGAAACACTATAGTGATTTATCAGGAAAACAGACCATCGACACCCTTTGTTAGCAGATGCACTCTGTGTTACAGAAGCACAAATGGCTCTTGAGGTTAGAAACAAATGCAAGAGCTTGGTCAAAGAACTTCCCTAGAAAACCACATGCGCCAAGCCCAGGCACGTAAGCGATGGCAATGTGATTCGTACCAGCCAGAACAGGACAGCACTGCTTTTCTGTATCTGTCAACTGAGCTTCAGATCACATAAAAGCAGCTTGGCAGCTACTTGACTGTGCCCAGTGATGAAATGACCTCCTTCAGTTGACAAATTTTCCCTCGGATCACCGAATGGCTGGTGTACAAGGACTAAAACTCCTACTGAGATTTCAGAACGAACGGGATGCATCTTTGACAGCATAGACTATCCTCCATACCTGTAACGGTCCCTCTGCTGCACTCCCACACCATCCATTTGTCCTGCCAGCTTTGCGCAAGTTAGAAGCACCTAACTAGTCACACCTCTGCCTCCATTTCATGTGCTGAAGGAAATCCACCCTCGTGCAGGGTACCCACATGTAACTCAAAGGACTGCAATCTAACTTTGCCTGGCATTGAGAACTGACAGATGGTTCCCCTATAAGACATGGGCTTTCCCTCTGCAAAAAGGATTTTACCACCAAAGTTTCACCTCCAGCTCAGTGCTCACATAGCACTCAGCTTCAGACGGTACAATAGAACTACCTGATGGGATAGTGTTATGCTAAATAAAATATATATTGCCCCCTCCACAGCAATATGACTGAACATTAGCAATATATTAAGTGAAATATTTTATTTAAGCTATTAACAGTAGATGCTACTTTGCTAGCAAATGAAACAGCTACACTTCCATTATTTCCTATTATACAGCAGCAATATTGCTTAGCCTAGTTCTTTTCTAAAACATCTTGAAGAATTTCCATTTTTTAGGAAATTTAATAGATACTAGCTTCCCTCATAAAACAGAAACTCCAGGTTTTGACCAGCTAATTATTACCACCATGTTTTCATGAAATTCATTCCTAAATAAAATATTTTATGTTGACAGAAGTATTTTCCTATCACTCTTCTTATAATTTAGCATCAAAGTAATGTACAGAAACCAAACAGCAGGTTGGACTACATAGGTAATGACTGCTCAGTTTTTCCCACCTGAACAGAATATAACCTGATAATGAAAACAACATCATCCATATGAAAAAGGACTCCCCCCCCCCCTTTTTTTTTAGGTCAATTACTGCATTTTAATAATCTCTGAGCTTCCAATTAACTTAACTGTCTGTTTGTTTATATATGAGAGACACAGGATTCCTCCAGAAGAGTGTAATTAGTTGTAAAGGCAAAGAGTTTTATGTTTCCACGGGTTATATTAAACACTACTACTTCTCACAGTGATTTTGGTATGACATTAGCTTATCATCAACATTGCAGGAAAACTTGTCATTAGCTTATCAGTATTTCAGAAAAATCAAGCCTGCATTTTTACTGTGTGCTCTCTATATTTGAATCAGCCCCCATTTCAACACTGCATAAGCTACTTTTTACTGATCCCCCAAAAGTGTCTAATCCATAACAGTACAAATATTTTTTTAAAAAAAAAAGAAAAAAAAACCTCAAAGACTTCCAACTGTTTCTCCCAGGCAGGTTCACTACAGAAAACATGTTTTTGTTAAAAAAGCACATGTATTTTAAATCAATGTATGCCCAGAACCAACCTTTAATTTTGTTAAGGTATGCATATCTGCAATGAAATCCAGCACTTCCCCAACATATTGCCTCATGCATTCCATTGCTGCTGTTCCACACTAGAACATAAAAGAAATAAGTTTAAATACCAGATTTCAGATACGTTCATGTTTCTGTCTTTGTTTCTTGTTCACCAGAATACAACTTTTCTCTCTCAAATTCTCTATTTTACTTTTTAGTTCAATTACTTTAATTACGAATAGTTATTCTTTGACATTTTCAACCTTAATGATTCTGTGATTACCATCATTAGGTATCTTTTTTTAAATTTGTTTTTATTAGGTATCTTTTTGAAGATGCCAAAACCTACTGTAGTTTTTACAAAGTCATAGGCTCAGGGCAGAACATTACAGTAAAGTTTACAGGAGAAAACTACTTACTCTGATGTCTATTTAATTGCCTACACGTTGAGGCACAGAAGCTATTACCCTATCTTGAGTATACAAATGAACCAGATTTAGTTGTGATCACAAAATTATTAAGCCATAATGGAGTTTTAGTGGCTGAAATTTGAAAAACTGCTAGCATTCTATTTTTAAGCAACTGATCTGGGTGCTTCTCATTTTTGTATGTTAATATCAATCTACACTGTGTTGAACTATACCGCCTTCTGGCTTTTGAAATGCTATGCCTGTCAGTTCCCTTGACAGAATAACAAACAGGAAAACAAGGTCACTGGTAGCCCTGTCAGCATATCCTCCATCCAGTTTATTTGGACTAAGGATTCCACATGGTTGCTAAAATACTGAATAATAGAATTATAAAATATACTATACTCAGACCTCAGAAAATAATGCTCAGTTGCAAAAGACTTCTCTCCAACCATCTATTCTGTTTCATTCAAGCAGCAGGCAGCCTATGGTTTCTTCTGAAATGATCGCTTTTCTACCATACCTTGTAACACCAATGTCAGTCTATCTATTTAAAGCAAGCATATATTAAAATATTCTGTTGGGAGGAAAGGTGTTATTAAAGATTTTCATTAAAAAAAAAAAAAAATCACACACTTCAGAAGACAGGAAGGTCCTACTAGGAAAGATCCTACTAGGTCAGCCCTAAAGCTGACAGAGACACACATATACACAAATGAGTTTTCCTCAGCTTCTGAACCAGATCTGGGCTAACCCTCATCCATCTGTTTGGGTACTCAGTCACATGTGTCATGGAACAAGTCAAGACCTTCAATTGTGCTACATCCTCACATATTCACCAGGTGTATATTCAGTACCTAGGCAATTAGGAGTTCTGGTAATTTAGCTACACTTAACAGCAGGATATAGGTTAACACATTACCAGAAAAATACCATTCACTCCTTCTTTAACCAGATAATCTTTTGTGAGAATGGAGGCAATGGCTTGTGGCTTTCCTCCCTGCAATTTTTCCTCAATTTTTTGAGGCATTCAGATGGTCTGTTCCCCACATGTTGACATCCTGATCGCAGGCTCAAGCTGCAGTCAATTACATGACTAAAGATTATCAGTGAAAGTAAGGGAAGCAACGTCAAGATCAGAACTTTTCCAACATTAATAAAAAGGAAGAAGCATCTCAACCTCTGCCTGCAATACACCTTGCCAACCAGAAGAGAAATGAAAAGGAAAGAACATTAAAATGAAGCAAAGTGAGCTGACTACGATAAATTTTTTTTTAAAAAAACAAAACTAAGAGATGGAGTTTGATTCAGTACTTACTCCGGGCATAGAGGCAATCATCTGTTTATGCAAGATTGTTGACTCAGCTAGTTTTGTTCCAGCATCTGCACAAACAAACTAAGAAGAAATTAAAGACAAGTTATTTTTTTATTTTTGGAGGAACCTGAAGACACTAGTAAGTTATAAATGACTTTATTAAAATCACTTCAGATCTCTTCTTGCTTTTATTCATGGTAATTTGCCTTTAGAGCTCTCTTTCTTTATAAAAAACCTGGTTAACTCACCATTATAAATGAGCTAATTTTAATGAAAAAAAAATTCTACTTTAATGAGCTTAATTAACACATATATGCTGTGCAGGAGCAATTTGAATAATATTTATTACTATATAATAAATCAGACATTCTTTATGAGCAAAATCTTTGCTATTCCTTGCATATCTCAAATGTTCCTCTTTCATTATAGAGTAAACCATGATAGAGGATGATAAGGCAGTGTGCCATGTTCTTCACTGTGATATTACAACATTTTCGCTGAAGTTCTACAATGTGAATTACATGAACAATTTTTTTTAACAAAGTTGAGAACATACTGGTATGGTGTGGTATAACTTCTGCATAATACAGGCCATAATGCTACAAAAACATAAGCTGTTTCTGACAGAAGGTCAGTATCGTTCTATTATAGTAGAATACCTCTAATTGCTTTTCTTATGCTTTTATTTTCCTTGCCTTTTTTTTTTCTTCTTTTTATTTCCCAATGCCTTGACCCAAAATCTCTGACGTCCACATCATTCATATATTAGATCTGCTAATACTGTTATTTAATCATTATAAGCTTCAATAATGCATTGGACACCCTGCAGATGATTTGTTTGTTCCTAAAACTTGTTGTCTTAATGTTGTATTTGCACTTGAGCAATTTCTGTCCATCATGATGCAATGTAAATTTTCTAAGAAAGAACAGACAGAAAAGAACTGTCAAACTAAGGTCTAAGCCTTAATTTTCTTTCTTGAAAATGAATACTGTGGTACCTTCAGAACCTGAGACAGGTATTGACCACACAATATATTTGACAATTGTCTGATGCATGTGTATTAGCAGTACTCTCAATGACTGACCGTTCTCTTTGAAGACATTTCGAAATATCCTTTACAGACCTAGAATTTACTTACACTTCCATGAGCTTTACCTTTCTATGACAGATTTAGTCTGAACTCAGACTGCCTACCAAGACTTGGAAACTACTCAACCTATGTCTTGACAAGTAGTCTGTTCTTTGGGATAAATACCAGAAAGAAAGACATACCCGAGTTTAGATTAATAATCTAATTAGGTATCCTCAGACATAGGCCTGGCTCCAGTTGACTTTTCTCCTGGTTAGAATTTATTTTACACCAGAATAAGCCAAATGGAAATAAAACAAGAATGTAACTCATAGTTCAGTTGAGAGGTGGCCTGGTGCTCTTCTGTACCACAGCTCTAATAATTACATGGGAAGCAAAAGAAAGCTTTAGGATTATGGGCCCTATCAATCCAGTAAAGACAGCTGAGTCTTAGTTCAAACAGCAACTATGACTCTCCACTTCTTTTTTAAAAGAAGGACCATTAATTGGGCAAATAGATGACCGATTTTCTCCTAATGCACCCTATCTCAGAAAGAGCAATGCTGATGCTGGGTCTGCTGGACAACAGATATGATATTTTCCTGTGTGAAGGATTTCTCAGTCAACCATTTGTGTGTAGATTAGGGTTCCCTTGTACTACCATTAGATGCATAAAAGGACCACAACACCCTGAAGAATCTGTATGTGTATATTTAGCATCCAACAGCAAGTTCACTGCACTGCTAAAGACATTGTACAGCACTCACCATATAAGTCAACAAAAAACCCTTGTCAAAGACAAATGTCATTTATTGCAGACAACATTTTCTTTTAAGAACAATAATAAGAAGCAGCAGCCAAAGCAACCTCTGCTGGCTTCCTGTAAGCTTTCTACATCTTTTGCACAGAGGAGTTTGGGTTAAGTAAGAGATATTAATTTATATGTGAAAAACAGCTGACAAACTCCATTCCATTCCTAATGAATAATTAGGCCTTGTTTAGCTTATCCATCTCATCATCAGACTGCCAGTTCCAAGGATCCTTTCTAAAGTTGCAATGCAGTTCAAAGAAGATGGAGAAACCAAACTCAAAATGAAAGATTTATTGTATTTCCAGTCCAATTCACTGTCATTTATGTTGTCTCCTTCCACGAATACTATAATACATTAAGATGTTACTGGCAAGAGATTTAATCCCAGCCATTATAAAGAAAAAAGTAAAGAAAAATACTGCCACACTGCAAAAAGATGAGAAATGGGCAAATAATTGCCATGCCTCTTACTAGCATTGTCTGCTGAGATATAGCTGCAGAATAATGTCTGAATGGGAATATCTGCTGATTGTAGTGAATTATCTATATACCATAATTTAGCTATATTATACCTCCATTCATAATCAAGAGTTTTTAAAATATATATCCTTATAAACATATTTTATATATATATTAAATTCTTCCATTCAGTAATTAGTAAACCAGATCTTCACAGAAACATAAACTGGAACCACTAGATATACACTGATTTACATGAGCTGAAGGTCCAGACCAAAATAGGAGGCACCTAAACAAAACAGGTCAGATAGATACACTGAACCTTAGAGCTTGACTGAATAAGCAAATCCTAATGAAACACTAATATAATTTGAAGTCAATGGAAATCCTGAAGATGTGGGCTGGTGAAATGTGAGTGGGAGAAAAGTAGTGAGAAACAAAATGCTGTGTGAAGATTCAGTTCCTATGGAAACCCATGGAACAGCAGCATGTACATGATTGCTTTTATTTGCTAGGATAAATCAAGGAGCCAGACTTTCTGTACCCTGTATCATCCAGGACACCTATGCAATGATTGGGGTGATCTGGTTAAAATTCTTATTCTTTGTAAAGTGGGATGAAGTTAACTCTCATCTTAGCACTGATGTCACCAGTGACACTGATGGCACCATGCAATCTGGATGGATGTGGGTGTCAAATGTACATTCCTAGAAATTCCTTTGTTAGTCAGCCCATGACTGATCTATCATCAAAGTGCTCCCAACTCCTTTGTTATCTTGAACATTTTGGCTGAATCTCTGTGCTGTGTGCACTGTCTGTATAGAGTCTCATATACAGGCTAGCATGTCCATGGGGACACGACTGTCTTGGAAATTAAAATCATTTCCGTTTGGTGCTGTGTTAACCCTGCTACAGCTTAATGGATTCAAAACCATCCAATTTGAGTTAATATTGTAGTGGCTTCCTGTGGTGAGGTGACCCAACCCCTTTATTCTATTAATGACACCAAAGAAAAAATAATGAAATACAGACGTGTTTTTACTAGTAGGTTTCTTAAATTACAACAATGCTTAAGATGGGTTTAGTGGTTACTATGGTATTTATATTCACAAGGCTGTTGAATGATTCAGACCACATACTACTGAGGGCTGCCAATTTGCACAGTCAATGGGAGAAGTACTCATCACGTCTACAGTAGGCATCTATGGCAGATGGTCTGAATACAACCCCTATTCTTTACCATTGACTGCATAAAACAGAATCTGGCTGCTTTGGATAGCAGGAAATATGAATCACTTCATAAGTCTCTGAAAGAGAGACACCATAAAAGACATTTATATCCACATTAGGTGCTGTTGTGTAAGGTATGAATACACCCCAAAGCACATACAGCATATGGGAACAGTGGTAGGAGGAAAACCCAGGCCATCATCATTTTATCTAGAAAGATAAAGATAATGTAAGAGAGAGTTTTGCTTACTATGTCTATCAGGTGATTGATTCGATGTGAAGGACAAGTGTTTACCACTTACTTAAACCCCACTGCCAAAACTGACATGGCATGTTTGCAGTCTCAAATGAGGAATTCAAGACTGACTACACTGTGGGATTTTGACCTTTTGAGGTACCACAGGACTGAGTTACACAACGGAGCAATGCAGAAAAATTGCTTTATTCTGTAATACAGGAAAAGTCAGTTCAAGTCAACAAACACCAATGCACACGGTATCAAGCTGCATCACTGCATCCATAAGACAGAAAGAGGTTGGTGGTTAAGTTATTTGATGGTCTTGGCTGGGACTGAAAAAAGAAGTGTGGGCTTATAAGGGAAGAAAAAAAAAGGTGGGAAATTTCTGCTTTTTAAATGAAAATGGACTAAAAAAAAAAACTCTTTACCATCAAAAGAAAAAAAACACAAGTATTATTCTTTCCCACCCCAAATTCTTCTCCTAACATTGATGGCATAATAATTGTTTTCAGAGTTAACCTAACTGCTATATAATTTCACTTGTCAGTATTATTTGTCTGTCAACTGGCAATCACTTATTTACTATGGGTAATGTACCAGTACTCAAAAGAAAATGAGCCCATAGTAAGCTATATGAAGCTTTGACCCCATAATAGGAGGTGAAAGAGTGAATGGAGCTGTGATCCTTGGAGCTTTATGAATGATCTACATAATGACCATCTTGCCTGAACCTTATGGAGTGCTGTTACGCTGGTCCCCTATCATTTAAAGTTACAAAACCCATATAATAGTTCATTGTAAACAATGAGAGCCCATCTGTGATGAAAATTGATGGATTTCAATAAATTGTTTTTGCAGGACAGGCTTGTGGTGCCAAACAGTGCCACACTGGGCATTTCAGAGGCAGCAAGATTTTTCACAAGTTTGTATCTTAATTCCTCAGATACACCTATGAAAAAGCTAGCTTAACCCCTATGTCAGCCATCTACAGAATGAAAGGAACAGAAATATTGTCTATGTATTCTTTGCTGGAAAATTCCATGTTAAAAAAGAACAGCCTTTAGGGACTGCGGACAGCTTACTTCCTGCCTGAATAGACAGAAACTGAGTTCTGGTCCATGATCAACGAGCACCCCTTCCCACACAAACTGCTCACTGGCTTTGGGGCTACGATATGAAGACAAGGCAACAAGTGGGGCAGCTGCCCCATCGGGACATGGTTTGAAGCTCTTGGGACTCGATCCTTATGGGTCCCTTCTAACTTGAGATACATTCTATGATCCTCGATACATCAGCAATGATGCACATGTCATTATTATCCTGGGAAATGTGGATTCTTAATTTAGTTTCTTAAATTTTAGTGTGGTAGTCTGAATGTATGCACCGATGGTTACAAATGTAACTGGATTTTGACTCAAAAAATTCTTGCTTCCCATGACATTGCTGGTACTTTCTGTAACCATGTTGGACTTGCTTCCCCCTACCCCCCCCCCCCCCCCCCCCGCCTAATTTTGGGCCAAGACAGGATCAGTACAAGAATTACATGAGAATCTCGTGTACCTGCACCAACAGCAGCAGATTCATGTCTGGTAAGGGTGATTTTAACTTGAGTGCCTGCAGTAACTCCAATATGACACTGCGTGTCAAGTAGAATTTGTCCCTTTCCTACAACAGAAAAACACAGAATTATGAATGTCCTGAAATTCACTGACACCCACTAGTAAACCATAAAGATACTTTTTATTTAAGTTTGAAAACAAAAAAGTTTAAAAAGTGTACTGGTTTCTCGGGTCTTATGAAAAAGTAGGTATAATTCATAATTTATGTAATTCTACAGACTTGAACGGACATCGATGAGGGTTATTCTCCTTTGACATTGTATCAGGTACTATATCCAAGATTTTAATATTTCACATGTGAAATAGACAGATTTTATAAAACAGTTATGGAGCCCAGGATTGCAGTGTAGCTTTCACTAAGTAGTTCCATATAAAGCAAAAAGGAGAATGCAGTAAGGACTGACACAGGAGAACAAAACTGGCAATAGTATTTACCATTATTCTTTCATCAAACCTGCCAGAAATGGTCTACATTTTACCATACTTTTTTCCTGCTGTCATTCGCCTTAAAATAAGTTGCCTGCACTAAGGCAGCTTGGACATCTATTTTTGTTTATTAGACTAGCAGTACTTTTCCATTTACACAATAAAAACCGTCTTGGCTACAGCTGCTACAACAGAAACATTTTAAAACATAGGGGAGAATCAGCTAATAGAGATTAGAACATAGAAGTCTAAGAATAGAGTTGCAGAGCTGAGAGTGCAAGGAGGTACAAGAGATAAGATGAGCCTATTATAGATCTTTCTTTGACATTTGCTGACTTTAGATGATAAGATAAAAATGTGGAACAAATCTACAACCTGCTACTGACCGCAGCAACTCAAGAATTCTGAACCGCAGGAGGACTTACACTGAGCTCTCTTTCACATGACCATTAGAGATTAAATCATGTCTAAGAAAGAGAGCATATCCAAAGGGTGCTTTAAGATTTAAAGGTTCGTGTCTTCCATCTTGTAAATCTTATGCACTTGCCTGCTCACTTAAGTTAAATGTGTGGAACTTTCTACTCAGTCAGGGCCTCAGTTCTCTGTGACATCTGTAAAATGGGATAATAATGTTTGCCTCTTCCTCAGAGAAGTCTTGTGAGGTTTAGTTAGTGAGGGTCTTCAAATTGACCCTCACTGGCCACCTCCAGCTGCACACAGTAGCAAGTGCAGCCAAAAGGGAAGGAGTTGGAGGAGATTAATCGCTGGAAGTGAAAGTGAGCTTGGCTTGCAGCAAACCAAGAAGCCAGTCACCAGCATTCCTCCTCAGAAAGCTGATGTCACCACATTGTATCTGTGTAGCATACCACCAAACAAAGCATACAGCAACAGTGCGTGCCTCCCTGCCGTGGTTTAACCCCAGCCAGCAACTAAACACCACACAGCCGCTCGCTCACTCCCTGCCCTGCAGCAGGATGGGGGAAGAGAATTGGAAGGGTAAAAGTGAGAAAACTCATAGGTTGAGATAAGAACAGTTTAATAATTGAAGTGAAATAATAACAACAACAACAAATTGTAATAAAAAGGAAAATAACAAAGAGAGATAAATAAAACCAAGAAAGACAAGTGATGCAAATGAAAACAATTGCTCACCACCAACTGACCGGTGTTCAGCCAAACCCTGAAACAGCAGCCCCCCGGCCAACTTTCCCCCTAGTTTTATTGCTGAGCATGACATCATATGGTATGGAATATCCCTTTGGCCAGTTGGGGTCAGCTGTGTCTCCTCCCACATACCTTTTAATGAAAACACATTTTAAATATTAGCCCCTGATTTGGGAGAAGGTGCCAAAACAACAGAATAGTATGTCTTTCACGGACATTATGATGCCAGTCTATGAATCAAGAGACTTTACTTCAAGCTCCTAGTTTGATCTTCAGTTGCATGGAGTGTGCAGAAAGATAACACATGCAGCTGATGGAATGGGCCCCAAACTGCACTGGTCCTTGGACTACATTGCTATAGTCTAGGCAGCTAAACTCACAGAAAGCTAACATTCCAAAATCAATTAAAAAGGAAAAAAAAAAAAAAAAAATCATTCCCTTATGGGAGCAGCAAGCACTGGATCAGTTCAGCTGTATTATGAAACCATTACTTGAGGGGACAAGTAACCAAAAGTCATACATCCCACATGCATGAGTGGTGCTCTGATAAGAATAATACAATAAAAGAACATCCAGAAGAGGTCAGACCAGAACAAATGTCCTCAGTACCTTACCTCCAATAAGGCCTTAAAGCAGATGCAAAAGGAAGAATAAAAACAAGGCAAGCATGTATAATTCCCACTATTACTCTCCTAGCCACCAACTATTTTCAGCTCAGGGAACTTCTGAGTTCAGTGTGGTTTCCATATAATTCATAACTCTCAGTGAATTTCTCTTCCACATTTGTTTCCACTGACTTCTTGGATCCCTGTCAATTTTTAGCACCCACAGTACTTGGCAAGGAGTCACACACTGTTGAAGAACCACTTCCCTTTACTTGCTTTGACACTGGTTCCTACAAAATATGTTGTTCTTGTACTGAAAAGGCATGAAATTACCCATGCCTGTCTGGTTCACTTGTGACCTGACAGACGTCTCACATTCCCATCAGCTGTTACTTTTTCAGACCGAGGAGCCCTAACTTAGTTGCTCTGTATGTGGAACTCATCCCACTGTTTGATTGTTCCTGTTACCATTACCTGAACTTTCTCCGATTGTACTATGTTCTGATTGGCAGCAGGGAACCAGAGCGGTGCACAATACTCAAGGTGCAAATAAACCCTGATTACTTGCTGCTGAATTCTAGCAACAGCAACCCCTCCAACTGTCGTATGCCTTCACGGTCTTGAGACACATAGATAAAGCAGTGCCATGCTAAGACAGTTGACAATTACATCCCCCAAAACACCAGACAGAAGTTCCTATCAGTGACCCGGTACAGTAGCCTGCACATACTGGAAGAGAGGTAAAACTCTTTCAGAAGCATTCGGCTATTTTACAGACTAACACCTATGATACACAGGATATAATTGGGCCATAATAAATTGCTTTGTCAGACCACTGGGAGGGAAGCATAGGCTTCATGAACCCCAGCTTCCCTTGGCTCTAAGGGTAACAACAACAGTGAGCTACCTCTTTCTCAAAGAAGTCTCCTATCTCAGAGTCTAAACTCTTAATGTTTGTTATGCACATGCAGTGCAGAGAGATGAAGCAAAATCAAGCAAAATGTTTTTTGACATCCGACCTTTTGCTTCTTGCACTGTAAATCAGGAGTGATGACGCTGAAGTCAATAGCCCAGAGTATCCT
>NW_010518356.1:0-8892 GCF_000687285.1 Phaethon lepturus | reverse complement strand
TGCTGAAGTCTACTTATTCCTATCATTCTGCTGATGATAAATATATATAAATATGGTTTATACATACTTTAAGAACTTTATATTCAGCAACAGAGCTCTAAACGGGTATTAGTTCCATGAGAATAACGCCCAGGGGAGTCATACGTGTAAACCTGGGACCAAAGAATCAAGAATACAACCCCTTCAGCCTCTGTTCAGCCAAATTAACTCACTAGAATGTCTATGCATCCCTATAAGAAAAACGCCTTGCAACCTTCAAACTGTGACTTGCCAGAGGTCTATGTGTAGGAAGTGAAAAGACTGAAGTTTTTTCCAGCAATATCTCAGGTCCCAAACTTAGTAATAAGATTAGTAAATTTGGTTCTTTAATGGAGTGGTATGCTATCCTCCAAATAAGCCAGTATAAAGCAAAATTCTTGATTTTATCTCTGTTGCTACTACAGTAATTACAAATACTGAAGATCAGTCACTTCAAGATTCTGTAAAAAAATTCAATAGCAAAATCATGTGATGTCCAATTCAGCGGCATTCTGCATTTACTTAATAAGGATCAACAGAATGCTAGCAAAAGGCTAAGTTTAGGTTCAAGCTTCTGCAGCTGCACGAGATAAGAAAGCCAAATGTGTCCATTTAGGTCCTTAAGATACTTGAAAGGAAAACTAAAGATAAGATTACAATCCACAGAAGAGATGCTACTCTCAACTGAGAGTTCCAAAGGCACTGAAAAAATCAAATTGCTGACCTGGAACAGAAACTCAGACAAGGAAATATCAGATTGACATGAGTCTTCAGGCTCCAAGACAAGAGAAAGTGAGATATTCCTGCCACAGGGTATTAGGAAAATGTTGGAAATAAAAAAAGATTTGGAGTGGTTGTACAGCACTGACCTCTACAAAGTGCATGTCAGAGTGGCTTGGTCTTTCAAAAGACAAGAATACTCCATAGCTTAGCTGAAAGTTGGTGTTTTGTTCCAGCCAGCACATTCAAAATTGCAAAACAAGTAATTAAATCTGAATACTTTCAATGTTCACAAATTATATGCCTTCTGGAATTCACTTCTATGTGGTATTCTATCACAAACAACACTATTAGTTGGCTACAGTGACTTCCACTGTCGAGAAACAGAGATATCAAAACTGATTTGTTTTTTTCTAACGGCAGTCATTAATTTGATATTTCTAATCCAAAACCATGGTAAGCTTTCAGAAATAACAAAGATAATGTAGTGTGGAGTTCCACTAAATTAAGCATTTTGTGGCTATAAATTGCAGGAGATCATTCACTAATGATTCCATTCCTGGGTCACGAGGTTGCATTAAACTAAATCAAGATAGAGATTTTACCAAGTGCTATAATACAAGCTTCCTGTGTGCAGTTAAGTACTCAATATATTAATTGAGCTAGGAAGCATGCAAGAAAAGCATAGGGTTTTTTAATACCATGGTTTTAATAAAATTTTCTTGAAATAACTGAAACTGCAGAGCATGAAGGGAATGAAATATTTCCTGTATTTCACAACTTGCTTTAGCAGGCGTACATGAAAGAGTCTTATCAGACCACAAATGCAAGAGGAACATCTTTGCTTCAGTTTTAAATGGGGTTTTCTTCATTTCAATGAAAAAACCCCATGGTTGGACTTTAACATTTTTCTCACTTTGCCTTGGCCAAAGCCTTAACTACAGATCTAACTCGAATTACTTCCAAAAGCTGGACAGTCTCTTCTGTATTCAGGTTTTTTTTTCTTTCATAAATGCTTCTCTTTCAAATGAGACAAACTGCACCACTAGAAAAATAAGGAAAACTTTTACCAGATGGAATGGTTTGAAGCATTAAACAGAAAATAACAATATGTTTAATTACAGCAAGCAGTTTTTCTGTGAGACTGTCATTGATTTTATATTTTCTTCTTCACTGTTTGTCCAGTGATATTTTAAGTCTTACCAAGACTGAAGCAACCTGTGTTACAGTTCTACATTATCAATATAAAAAATCATGTAGCTACTGATGAGAGAACATTTCCTGAGGATTAATTACTGTTTTGACAAGTGTATCAAGGATGGAAAACTGTGCACTTAGTGGCTGAAGCAACATTTTTGTGCAGTACATTAACATAATGCAGCATATAGGGCCTTAGTAAAAGGTTTGATTGTTTTTTGTGGATTTTGTTTTGTTCAACTTCTTACCAATAGCAACAAAAATGAACTTGAGTAATAACTGAATGTTATTTGTACACCATAGCTTTCATCCAGGAATCTTAAAAACTTCTTAAAGGTGCACACATACTGTTCTCTTTTCTACACAGCTTATAGCCATGCATGCCAAAGTGAGATATCTAATACAGAATGAAACAGGATCCAAGCTGGGAAGCTCCTAACCTGGAGTCTTCCACTTTACTTAGCTATTTTTTGCCTCCTCTCACAGCTGTGCTCTCAAAAGGCACTAGAAGGAATATTTAAGTTTTTACTGTACAAGGTACATGGCTAAACTTGTGCACTAGGAAAGATATGACTGTAGAGACATTTTAAGTCATGCATGAATACCAGATATCATCTCTAAAAAGAGAAAAAAATTTCCAAGTCACGAAAACACACCAAAATACTTTTCTGAGCAATGTTTTTGGCAGGTTCCCTTTACCTGTGTCTATATCGTGAGTGTGAAACTCAGTACTATTAAAAGACACTGAATCATGATCACTACTTGATTAGCCAAACTACAACAAAACTGTTGACATGTCTGAAACTTGAAACTGATTTCATCTTTACTTACAAACATACTATCTGAGGGAAGTAGGACTTTGTCCTATTTTAACTTGTCCCTAAAAGGAAGATATGGTCTCATTGTTACCTTAGTGAAGGCTCGGTAGCACAAACCACACAGTTCCACCAGGTAGGCCAGAGTGAAGACAGCATTCTGAATTACAAAGCTTAGTAATTTTGAAAAAGGCTCCAGAAGACTCTGCAATGATGTGATTTAAAGAAATCAATTAACTGGTTGCTCAGCAAAACAAAAAGCATTCCAACTCTGAAACACCTGAATGGAACAGCATTATTTTTAGTTCAAAGGCAGTCCTGCTGGGATTTACACTGTTTCAGTCAAATGGCTATTCTGTCTAGCATTTGCCTTCATGCTTGTATGAGAAATTAGAAGCAAAAAAAATCAGAAAATAGTTTCACCTCTGACACAATGCTTAGGAGATACAAGAGATTCTGTAGTGTTTGTGCAGTAAAACCTCACTGATCTCAGTGGAATTGTACTGCAGAACTCCTAAGGAAGTTCATTATCTGCTGCTTTTTTTTTTTTCTTAAAGAAAAAAAACAGGATGGGGAAAAAAAGAAAAAGAGAACATCAAATCTTTAAGGATATACATTCACACCCACACAGGAATGTAATCCCACCCACACTTTACTGTAACCTAGATTCCAAAGCTCTTACCAGTCTCCAAAGATTATTGGACTGCACAATTTTATTCTTATATATAGTACTTTCCTAGCTAGGGGGTAAGAACATTTTCATAGAATAGCGCAGGCTGGCTAAATCTGAGGCAACAGAGTTTTGTCTTCTTGGAACTTACCCTGGTGGCACTAGTGGTAGGTATCTTCAACAAGCAAATCATGATTCTTAAACTAGAATCTAAAGAACACTGTGAACATATTTGAAGGCAGGGGAAAAAAAAAAAAAACACAAAACAACCAGAGTTAGTACCTTTCTGTGCACATTTTGTTTTTAGTGGTAGCAGCTATGAATAAGTTATAGGTGAAATCTGAAAAATGATCCCTGATGATGGATCTTTACTTACTTCGCCTAAACTGTCTTACTCCTGAACAGACAATCATACCCCTTCAGTTGTAACATACCACACCATGGGCCTTAAGATGATGAAATTTCACAAAAAGGCTAGTTTAGAAAAGTTAACTTTACCCCTCTTATGACAAAGATTTCCTAAAAATGTATTTCTGCTCTAATAAAAAAGGATTGGGGAAAAAATTAAAAAAAGAGTGGGTTATCAAGGAGGTATGAACCATCTACCTCATTCTGTATTTCTGTGGTTGTCCTGAGCTAATTTTTCCCCACACCCCAAGACAGAGCTGCAACTCACACCCCGTAACATCAGAATGCGCCCTGGCAATAGCTGCTCCAGAGGCCCCTCTAAAGTTGTTCCTTATGGTGTAAGATTTTTCTTCTGCATATATCAGGCAGGTTGTAGCAGCGAATGGGACTTTTC
This sequence comes from Phaethon lepturus, assembly GCF_000687285.1. Taxonomy (NCBI): domain Eukaryota; kingdom Metazoa; phylum Chordata; class Aves; order Phaethontiformes; family Phaethontidae; genus Phaethon; species Phaethon lepturus. The sequence continues at coordinate 4,670 of NW_010518356.1, read as the reverse complement.
AGGGTCTATCCATTGTCTTGCCTCATCCCTGCTGCAAACATCTAGAACAGCAGAGAGTCATTTATTGACCCTACAGGAAGGAACAGGAGATGGGAAGTTCAGGAGCCAGCAATTGTTTTATTTGTAACACTAATGACACCTCTCCCAAATAAAAAGGAAATCAGAGTAAACACTCCATCTAAATGTTCTGTGAATGGCAGATATGCAGTTGGAACTATTAAGAACCAACTAATTTCTTTTTATTTATTTCAATTAGACAAGATGCAACAGATTGGAATGGCTAGTATGCAAAGGGAATGGTTATTACCTGTTTGGCTTAGTAAGTGCTACAGCATAGTGCCTCAATTTACCAAAATCCAAAGAGATTTCAAGATCTGACTATTGCATAATAGTGCCAAGGAATTTAATATCAATCATGTAATTTGGTGGTGACACCCAATTTAAAAGCAATGCTATAAGTCATAAAGTTAGATTTTGGATCCCTTGGCTCATACTGTGCAACACTGTTTTGCACAGAAGAAATTGCCACTGGGCTGATTCATGCCATAGGAAGTAAAGTCAGAATAAGAGCATCAGAATCCCATGTTTACTGGAAAGACTTAGAAACTGTGTTTACTGGAAAGATATCCAGAAATGTACACACCAGGAGATAAGATCCCACTGTATGTCCTCTGAGCACTCAGAAATCAGAGCTTGAAGCTTCTAGATTCAGTTTCTGCAACTATATGCTGATTACAGCCAGAACTACAACCTGGTCAGCCAAACAGGTGAGGCTCAATCCCCAGTAGTCTTAGTTCTCTGCCTGTCTGACTATTGTGTACTTTTAGCAAATTGATTAGGTGGTGCTAAACTTCTTGGGAAGTTTATTTTGTTTTAACAGTTAAAACCAGATGGATTTTTACTGCCAAAATGCTGATTCTCTCAAATGCAGTATTCTAATCTGACAAAAACAGGGCATGGAAAGTGTAAAGGAAAAAAGCCAACAAGAGGTGAAAAGTACTCCTGTCAGGGTTGTTATTGTTACCCAGGGAAAATATAATTAAAGGGATGGATCAGACATACAATATATCCTTTCATCTGGAAATATTAGTTGAATTATTAGAAAATATTTACAACAACTCGCTCTGATTTCTCATCCACAGCTTTCCCACTCTTTCGGTACATCCTGACCAATGGCAGTATAGCTCGTTTCAGATGTCCATACATCATACCTTAAGTGGCAAAACACAAGGGAGTTTGGTAAGGAAGGTCTGAAACTGGTTACTAATTGTGGTCCAGAGGTTGCTGGGTGAATCCATCGGCAATGCTTCCATAAAAGTAGCAATATTTTCCAAACAGCGTAGCATTGCACCCCCTGCTGGTAAATTCTTTTTGTTGTTTAAACCCTGGGGAAAAAAAATGAGAACTGTAAACAAATGTACACATACAGAAATGGTCCCTTAAACAGTATTTGGAAATGCCGAGCTTAATTTGTTCAGACCAAATACTACTTAGCTCTTCTGTAATGCTAATGATAAAATGTTGTGCAGGGAATTTGAACTGCATACATGACAGTTAAGTTTAGTTCAGTTCCTGAAGTATTGACCAAAAGATTTTGAGCCAAAACGTTACAAGCAGGATCCTAACTCATCACCTGCTTAGACCGGTATGGCAGTAAAAAAAAGCAGAACTTGTATTCACCACTGGATTGCCCATGTTCTCCTTTGGACAGTTTTAAACAAAACGTGTTCATTAATGTTCAGTAGACGATGTATGCTTTTTGGCTTGTGTACTACAGTCAGGCCTGGAAAGACATAAGCAGTTTTAAAGGGATGTCAAAACCTTTGTATGAAGCAATTGCCATGTTCTTGGAAGAGCAGGATACCTGCAAGTGACTAGTGCTAGTGGAAGGATAAAAGTTACAGCAGAAACAAGCCAAGAGCACAGAAGGCAGTCAGCAAAAGGCAGACAATAAATCTTTGGACTACTTGAGAAACTGCCAGCAGATACAGGAGAGAGGGAGAACTGAGATGTATGAGCAGAAATGTTTCTGAAAACTAGAAATAGTGCTGGGTGAAGGGATGGCACACACTACCAATGTGTGGGACAGCTCCAGGAGCTGGTCTGAGTTTAAAAAAAAAAAAAAAAAAGCTATCAGTGAGAGCAAAACCCAGAAGGAAAATGGTGAGGACAGCCTAATTCTGCTTCCAGAGAGGACAAAACAAAAATTTACATTACTTTTGGTGACGTAAGTTTGAACTCCTAATGAACGAGTAGAAATTATCCAATATGCCCGATAATGCTAATAAAACTAGCACCATTAACAGAGCTGATTGCCAACATACCTCTAACAGCTGGCTCAGAGCAGCAATGGAACTCAGCTCACTGAAGTCCATAAGAGACGTTGCCAAGGTCCGTAAAAAACTTCCATCTGAAATTCAAATTACATTTTTACACTAACTAATCATATATAGGTAACTGAAAGGATCAGAAATGCACTCAGGTACCATACATTACCTTTAATATTGCTCTGGAAGAGCTGGGGGAAAATGCCATTGGGAGCCAGCTGATGGAACACACAACGGAGGAATTGCTTGGCCACACCTGCAGCATTTCCAGGGATCATCATGCTGAAATGAAGGGAAGGAAAAAGAAGAAAAAAGAAATTGCATTGCAGATGAAACACTTCTCAAAGCTGACTACATGAAGAAAATAAAGATGATCCTATTCTTCTTAATTATGGAAGTGTTCAGTTATGGGGGAGACAGTCAAAAGCAGAACTGTCCTGATACCAAAAAACAGTTCAGCATGCTGGTTTTATGACTTCAGCTTGACTATGCAGAGCTGAAGAAGTTATATACACATACCTAAAGTATTTAAGTCTCAATAAATAGTGCATTTTTCCTGATTCTCCACATAGGTTTATTTGTGAGTCATCTGAGTTTGAAATATAATCCTGGTCTCACCTTGTGTATTTCAGTGATACAGGATGGGGTTCTTGGCTTTACCATAAAACACATGAACAACAGGTAAACACACACGTTAAAACATTAATTTGCATTTTGCTGTTTTCTTCAAGAGATTAAGTATTTCCTAATCACTCATAAAATGTTTTCATTTTAAAAAATTAAGTATTATCTATTTACTCATAAACTGCACTTATTAACATTTTTACAGCTTCTCAAAATGAATATATCCTATTAGTATCTGATTTACAAATGAGACATCACTACCAGGGGTTCTCTATGGCCAAGGATGATTCACTTGACTGAATGTATGGGGATGTTTATCAAGACAAATACTGAACACAGAACAAGCTAGAAAAAACTGCACTGAAATTGTGGAAACCCTAAGGCATCTTTAAATTACGTCTGAATCTGAGTTTTTTCAAGATCAATACATATGAATATAGGTTCCTGTTCATCTTCAGAACACATGAGATACTTGAAACAAGTGGGAAAGGACAGGTTTTTCCTCTTGCTCACAAGCCTTAACTAAATTTTTTAAAAGTTAAATTCAGGTGATTTCAGGGCCAGGGAGAATGAGGCTTTAGAGTAATCGTTTCATTTTGGCCAAGGTATCCTTTGCTACCATACCTTTCTGCTTGATTAGAAAAACTGGTACTTGATGCCAACCTAAAATAAAAATAAAAAATTAAGTGAAAGTCACATGCTTTTTTTTGTCTTTCATTTTTAAGTAAGCAAACAAAGTATCTTTTTTTTTCAAATAACATACAAGAATTTTAGAGAACATTTAAAATGTCACCAGAAAGGTCTTCTGGAGAGCACTTAATTCAGTCAAATCATGTCTGCGTGACATATAAACTTTATACAGTCATGCAGTCTCACAAATACTTAACAGCTCCAAAGACAATTCTGCTTACCTCCCTGTACTAGCATGAAGATAATGAAGTAAAGCTATTGCCTTACATGCACATCATGGGTAAGTACTAACCTACAGGGATTTGGGGAAAAAAAAAAGTTTGCCAGAAGCTACCTACTGACTGAATTGTTTCTGATTAACACAGCAGCACAGACGAAGCCAAAATTCTCTACTTGTCAGTCTGAAGTAAGGTTTCTGTTTCCAGATTTTGGCACCTAAATAACCGGCCTAATTTCAGAAACACTAAGTACCTACGAGCTCTTACGAAGTCAGATGAGAAATAATGCATTCTCAAAAATCAGGTCATTTATTTTAGTACCTAAATAGACTTTGAAGCCAAATATGGGCATTCAGTGATGAAAATATTGAACACAATCTTAAAGCAAAATCGTGCACTTCAGTATCCAGGACATGTAAATGTACAGAATCAGGGATTATAATATCCAAGTAACACACCTTTAATACCAGAAGCCACTAAAAGCATTTATGAAGATGTATACCGGAAGCATCTCTTACATACAAAATACCATGTAATTTTTACTTTCTTCTGCTGCGCATCGGTATTTCAGCTAGTATAAGTTGGATATGTCTAAACGGAAAGTTCATAGAGCTACGCTAATTTACATTCAATAATGATCTGGCCTTCAATGTTTATCTTTGATTCAGGATCCTTTTAGGCTGGATTAAGCTGTTGCTCAACCTCTGCCAGCCTCTGGTCTGAAGACAGTTTCCTCTCTAGTCACCACTGCAAAATACGAAAAGGACCCGAAGGCAGCTCAGTGAAATCACAGAATCACAGAATCACAGAA
>NW_010518355.1:58819-74772 GCF_000687285.1 Phaethon lepturus | reverse complement strand
GCCAGTTTCTCCAGGAGAATGCTGTGATCTATTGATGATATTGATGATATCTCTGTAAAGGTGACTGGGCTGTTATCTATATATCTAATCCTGTTGTCACAAGTATTTTTTGTTTGTCATCATATAAGACAGAAAACCTTTATCTGGTTTATCTTTTGACCCAGATATTGAATGAATATATATGAACTTGTAAAATGTCTTGTTAAATCTAAGTCCTCAAAAAAATATTTCCCCAGTAACCTTTCTGTATCTGATGATCTATTTGAAACAAGTGGGTAAGTGACATTAAGCAAGGAGATACACAGAGCAAATAATGCAAATAGTTATGCTGAGCTCTGTATCACAAAGTTATTAAGATGCAGATTTGTATTTGTTCATGTTTCTACTTGTATATCTTATTTCTGAATTGTCTTTTCTGTCCTTTTCAGTTGCTCTTACAGGAGGAAAGATAGAAGTCTTTAATGTGTAAGGCAAAGGTTGCTGATGTGACCTGCAACCCATGCCCATGGTCCATAACCCCTGTTTATTCTAATATCAGATCCTGAGATAACATTAGGCAGTGAATGGGGTTGGGGACATACCTACATGAAATACCAGACCAGTAAGAAAGAAGCCTAAATATAAGCAGTCATGCCTTTCAGGCGAGAACATCGGCTTGTTCTGAGGCTACTCATTGTTTCACGGCTGGTGTTGCTCAGGTTCAGCTGACTTGACATTTTTCCTGCCATTTACAAAATCCAGCAGCCCCAAATCTCTGCCTCCTGGAATAAGTTCCAGGAGGAACTTATTTGTTTCCTGAACTGCAGATTTCTGCAACTGCTAACCTAATTTTGAAGACACTTTTTTTCATTTGTCTCCTCTCTTGGTTTCCTCTGATAGCTAACCACAGTGCAGCATCCCCTTGCCCTCTATTGCTGGCTTTTCTGGAGAGGGCAGTGATGTTCATCCCTGTCCTCTAGCTCACTCTTCTTTTACTACATAGATGTTTCCCTTACCTGCTGTGCTGGTGGAAGACTGGATAATAAGGGAAAATACAGGTCTGGAGAATACAAATAAAGTGGTAAATCTAAAATGGGATTCCAGTAAGATGAAATACAACGTTCTAAGTATTTCTGCTATTTTGGCTGACAAAGGGACCCAACTGTACAAATTACACCCACAGAATACGTAGGAAAGTAAACTTGTCAAAACAGTCATGGTCTTGCTAAAATTCTGTGCTTTGTGTCCACGCTTTTGTATCTCTTCACAGGCATCAGTAGTGAAGTGACAGGTAATTTTTAGCTGGTAGTTCCATTTACTCTTTCAGAATGTGTGCAAGCCATTATTCCTTGGACAGGAGAGAAAATGCTGTGGGCAAGAAAATGCTGTAGTGCCAGCTACTTCATCCCAACTGCAAAAAAGAGTTTCAGAGACATTTATAAACTATTTTTTTTTCTCCTCATCTTAGAGGCCTCTGAGTTTTTAAAAGTGTATTTATTATCTGCCTGTGTTTTTGTAGATATCCCTGCTCTGGCACTCACGTGCTAATTGTGTTTTTCCCCCACTTCTGCAAAATATTTGTGATCAGTCTGTGCAGCAGAAATTATTTTGAAAAAACTCATTTCAAGAGCAGTATAGCTTGATTATCTATGCATTTGTGTCTTGTGGATAAGTTTTCTGTTTTCTGAGAAGGCGTTTTCTGACTGAAGTATTTTCCTGTGATTTTCCATAAATATTTTTGGTAGCATCAAAAAGTGGAGCTTGTGCTGTAACCTGTGAAGTCACTTTCTAATTCTGAGGTACCTGTTTCGTGAAAAGCTGTAGGAATGTAATGGTTTACTACTCATAAGTGTTATTTGGCCAGTTTCAATGACATTTAGCAATGAGGTTAGAAATATCTTGGGCAAGCCTGACTGCCTGGGCATTAGATCCTAAGAGGCCAGGTTAAAAAGCTTTGACTTTTCTTAATTCTTTGTTGCAGCTGGCTCTGGCAGTTTGCAATGTCTGGAGCAATAATGGAGGAGAGGGTTTTTTTGTTCCTTCTCACTCCCCACTCCTGTAACTTCCATGTCCTGGGCAGCTCCTCAATGTTCTTCTGCTCCTTTGAAAGGCCATGCAGCATCTCAGGGTTTTGGCAGGTTGTTCTTAACAATCTCCAGGACCAAGCTGAAGGATGACTGAATAAATGAGCCCTTTGACAGATCCTGAGGACCCCCTTAAAAATCACCTAAATGAAGCTGTGGTAGTCAATAACACTGCAGGAGCACATTTAATTAGCACACAAATTAAACTCAGCAAATGAAGTTTAAACCAAAACCAAGGTGGCCAGGAGCTTAGGAAACCTGGAAGAGGTAGCATCTCGGTGCCAGAGTCGCTTAATATTTTAGGACCATGCATAAGAAACAGCGAGGAGTAGTGCAGTTCTGCTGGCACGAACACCCCAGGCATTCATTGCAGGCAAAATTTACACCCAAAGTGCAGCAACTTTGCTCTTGGCTAGAGAGTTAAAAGATGAAGCAAGATGTAACGAAGGGATGGATAAAGGTGGTGGTGGAATCAGGGCAAAAAATGGTTCAATTTTTCTTTATGACAAGGTTTCATTAAAAAAAATAATTGTAAAATTAGCTGAGTGTGTGTTGGAATTGTTTTGCTCAGAACTGGGAAGTGATTTTTTTCCAAGCTGTCAGGCAGATTCACAGACATAGTGCTAGAACTTTTGGCAGCAGAAAAACATGAAAAAAACCCCCCCATTTCCCCCCCCCCCCGACATTTCAAATGCCCAGAATACGTATTTATGACACATGCAACTGTTTCTAAAATCAAAGGCTTATTAGAGCTGCAGAGGAAATTTGCTAATTAAATGGTTAGTTGTAATTTTCACATGTATTTTTAACATTCTTTTTATGTTGATGTCCAGAAACCAATTTGGTTAGCGTCCCTACGTTGCCAGTACTGTAGAGATCTAAAGCAGCCATCTTTCCAACAAAGAGCTGTACTATAAAACTTATGTTTGTTTTTTAAGATTTTTTTTTTTCATCATCCAGACTAAAGGATCCAATGACACTGGACTTCTCATGTCCGTACTCTTTTTTTTTTTTCCTCTAGAAAAGCTTTGCTCTTCTCTTGCTAATAGAAAAAGCCCTATTGCTGGGGAACAAGTGTCCAACACGTACTGCTGTGTCCTCTGTCAGATGTCAAAATCATCCCTCCTAAGTATTTTCACATGCATACAGGGGGGTGAGTCTTACACATGAGAGAAAAAAAAGGTGGAATTGTCCAGTCTTGCTTGGCGATGTTCAAAACCACCCCCAAATCATTCACCTTTTAACCAGCAGTCCTAAGTCCAGCTCTTTGTTTTAGTTTGGTTTTGGTTTGTTTTGTTTTATTCCACCAGGCTTAAAATGTAATTTTTTTTACTCATTTAGAAATGAAGCTTGGTCTTCCATTTTAAAATCAGTCTGATGTTAGTGTTATGTGGTCAGGACATGCAGAAAACCTTCAGAAAAAGACCAGCCCAGGCTTTGTCTGAGCCAGGGGAGGCTGCTGTTTGCTGCTCATAGATGTGCTCTTGAAATTGTGAGCATCCGTCCCGTTGTTGGTGGCTACCATGGTCTCTGTGGCACACACCCGGAGCAGCAGGCAGAGGCATCCTGTATGTAGTTAGACTGTCCTTAGCTGCGTGCTTGGCTTTTCTCCATAGGGTAAAATTAAAAGACAGAGCTCTGTGCGTGCTGCCAGTTGTCGGCAAGTACGTGACCGGCATGGGGAAAGGGAACCTGTGGAGTGCAGAATACTTCTCTTGTTCATTACCGTCTTGTCATTAGATGTCCTGGGTTAAGGATGCTCTGGGACAGATTTTTGTATGTTGTGCTCTGTGTGGATGTACTTGTATGTGGTTTGTCAGCGCATTCAAGAAAGACTTCAAACATATCGGTGCTTTTCAGGTTAGTTGATCCTGAAATGGTTTGTGGCTGTAACTAACTTGGGGAGAGGCTAGAAATTAAATGTAGCTAGATAACACTTGGTTTGAGATGTTTGTCAATGTTAAAGTTTTAAAAAGTTGAAGAAGTTGAAAGGAAATTAATAAGTGTTATAACAGTATTATCACTTACACTGTTAGCATAAAAGTATACATTTGGTAAACTTCTCTATATTGGGACTTTGCCCTAGCATAAATGGGTTGTTGACCTAAATTAGCATTTCTGTTGTCTTAGAACAAAGCAGAGGCAAAAAGAATAGATTCAGAAGTAATGATGTACAGCTGTGTGGTAGAAGGCTCTCTATAAAGTTTCTGGATTGGGTCCTTATATGGGAGAGTTGCAGCCAGTGACTGCTCCTGTAAGGAATGCTTCGGCTCCTCTTGTCATCCATGGATCATCACAAACAGAAGAGAGAAAATGGTTCTGTTTCTCCCAAGCTATTCAATAGCTAGCCTAAGCCTAGCACCAGGCAGGAAGCAACCAGGGAAAGGGTTTGTGACTCTCTCTACTTGCATTTCTGTTTGCTGATTTCCAACCATAAGCAGGTTTGTTTTTTCTTTTTGCTTCCAATCCATTCAAAATTGGTCATCCTCACGTTTTTGTTTTGTAGTTGAGCATCAGAGACTAATTAACTTTTTGGTGTTGTTTTTTCTTCTACCTCTCAGAGCTGCACAATGCAGCACCATGTTGGCGATCACTCTCTAGTTCAGTTGTGCTTTTTAGCTCAGCAGAGAGAACAAACTTTCAAAAGTAGTTCTCCACTTTTGCTGTGGAGAACTAGTTCAAGTCCGAAGCCAGCAGTGGCGTGTCAGCAGAGGGACGCAGCTAGGTGTCCTGCGGTGATGCTGACCAGCGCCGCTTTTATCAGCGCTAGTGGTAGGACCTCAGCTCCGTAGCCACACCTCTTGGTTTAACTCAACCTGTAAAACTATTTCTGCTTGGAGAAATATGAACAGTAAAAGGCAAAGGTGCTTCTAATGGTAAGAAATGCTGATGAACAAATCAAGACAATTGGGGAGTTTTACTTGCCACCCTCCCTTGTGTCGAGCTTGCGCTCTCCTGGGGAATTGTCATAAATCATAAAAGTCGCTGTCCTATTCTTGAGTCTTGCAAAACTCAGCTATGTTATCTCATTATCTCTCTCAAGGATTAATATTACACCCAGGTATTCTCCCCTTTCATTTTAGAAAAGAGTACAGCTGGCAGACAAATGTATGCTTTATCTTGTCTTGGTAGGGCAGTGTACAAACAGCTTGCATTGTCCTCAGTTGATTGGGTTTATTGAACGAGTAATTCTGAAAAACAGATTTTTTCATAGATAGGTTGTTATTCAATTTTAAGCTCTTACCTATTTGTGATAAACTAAGGTGAGGTTTCTTTACTGTTCTTGCCTCATACAATGAAAATGTTGTCCAAAAGTCTCCTGCAGGGAAGAGTTGCATACATACTGTTGTTAAAAAATGGTAGCTTCCCTAGAAACTCACACATAGAAAACTGGAATTTGGTTTCATGTACTATACTCTGGGGAATGCTTGATGTTGTTTTACATTTCTATAAAGCAAACAAAAGGACTGTGGATCTGGAACAAATTCGTTTACAGTTTTGAATGAATATTCATTGTGTTATTCACCCCTCAGTAGCATTCCACACAGAATCGGAGATTTGCAGTTTGGGTAATTTTGATGACTAGTGAACAAGAAATTGTTTCCTACTTGTAAGTCAGATTTACCTGTTAAATAGTTTACTTGTTCTGCCAAGTTGTTGTTTTCTCCGAGTTGTTATTTTGTAGCATGTAAGTATAATGAAAACACTAAAATGTAGTTGAAATTAATCGTGCTTTGCTTGAGCTCTTTTTAAAAAAAATGTTTTTTTTCAGAGATGCCCGTTATTTCTGTATTAACATAAAAGTTAATTTTCGTTATGCCTACACAGACTTACTTTAAGGTGATTGAAATTGGTAGTAATGTAGTAAAAAAAGATAAACAAAACTGGTTTTACAGTTGGCATTTCCCTTGATAATTTTGGATACAGTTCTGCCTGGTGTCATAGACAGTATTTTGCTCATACAAATAAGCAAACCTACCCTGTTGCAACAATTTCATTGCTCAAGTATCAGAGAAGATACTTCAAGAAAAAGCATTTAGGAGCTTTTCTTGATATGCGAGCCCATTTTTATATGACTGAAATTGCTTCAATGACTTTTTTTTTACAGCATAGTTGTTAGTGATAGACTTATGGACCACCCATTGAAATAACATTTTGCAGTGAAGTTTTGGCTGTGGAGAGCTGTGCTTTCTAATAGCATGGAAGGATACTTAGAAGTATTTTTTAAGTCACAGAAGAATTTTTGCTTGTTCTGTGATCATAATAGGGATGATACAAACTTTCATCATCAACAGTGACTGAATAACTTAAAGGAAGTTTGCTAACGTTTTTCTGTAGACTATTAACCTCTTCTATAAAGAATACATGGTAATACATTCCCTTACAGATACCTTTCCTTGTTAGTTTAAGATGTGGTGAGAATTCTGGTGCAGGCTACTACTTTATAAATACCCAAGTTAATATCTCCAAATATTCACTGTTCTTCACTTCTGAAGTTCAATACTATCTAGTGATTATTCAGTATTTTGCTGCTTCTCTTAGCATTACCACTTGTTAAGCGACATTATTTGTTGATTAGTGGTGTTACTTTCTTAATAAGTGTATCTTCAGGTAGATTCTAAGATTTTAAGTTGCAAATTTGAAGAGGCCAGAGGAGGGGTGAAATTAAACAAAGTCTATTTTATTCACAGAAGCTTGGGATTCTTTATATGGTTTCTTCTTTTTAAATTTTCAATTTTCATTTAAACACAAATTTGGATGAAGCTGGATTGATATATTGTGATGCCTTTTTTTTTTTTTTTCTTTTGCCAGGCCTTGGGAAAGAGAGTTGATGACTTAATTGAAAGTTAATTGTTTCTAATAGATTATTGAAGGACCACTTAATAAAATAAATAAACTAGGAAATCTATAACACTTTTAAGCTCTATATTAAAAACTGTTTTTGATGAAGGTGAAGAAGCATTTGGACTATTCTGGAAACAGGAAAAAAAAACCCCAAAATTACATTTTTCATTAAAAAGAATACTAATTTCTTGTCTTCCAAAGGTGATTATTTTGAGGTTAATAATTTTTATATTTTGATGATATATGGCTAATATAAAGTGCATGATGTTGACATTTGTTTACGTTATCTCTGAAACATGCTACATTTTAATATTTTTTTTGAAGGTGATATAACTGACAGATGGAAGTAGCAGCCAGCCACAGGTCCTGTCAGTGTGCTGGTATACTTTGCTAGGAGTACCATAATGACAGATTTCAGCATGCTTTGGCATACAACATGCTATGGATGATTGGCTTTCCTCAGCACAGGATACAAGTTGACCCAGTAACCTATAAATATCACCATGCAGTTTTGCAGAGTGTGCTACGAGTGACTGACCTAAACATACACAATATGTAGCTGACCCAGTCGCCTATGCGTGTTAGCAATAAATTCTCATAGTGCTAGTGTGTTATTTCATATATTAAGTCAATAGCATGTCCCAGGAGCTTTATTCTCCATCAAAACTCCAGAGCCCATCTCAAGCCTCGTGGCACCTGTGAAACCTTTCTCCTGTGCTAGGTCCATGTGCTCGTGAGCTACGCTGTCAGTTCAGTCTTAGAAACGTTGGGATCTTGGGACAACATCTTGGGATGTTGCTAGGCCGAGAGATCGCTTTGTTGTAATCAATACCTTGCTTTCAGTCAGTCCCGAATTACCTATAGATACAGTGATTCTGACAGGTTTTTTAACTTGAAATTAGGTTGTGCTTTAGGATTTTGTTGCTTCTGATGGGTTTTACCTCAGCTTACCTATCGTTATACTTTGCCCTCAGCTGCTAGTGGAAATTTAGCTGTTAATACACAGACTTTAACATCAGCTCAGCTCTTCAAATTGAAGTTTCAGATTTACCTTAAACTTTGATTTCTTTGTTTTTTGTAGCGGTGGGGCACTACTTGCTCTAGCACAGCATGGCTCAGATTCTTTGCTCAGCACAGTTTCTAGTGGCGTGCTCTGCTGTGTTATGCGCTTATCAGCAACGAGATTATATGACTGCTTTCTAGCGAAGTCTGTGGGCAAAGCATTTGGATATACAACAGTAAAGCTACAAGGAGGTACCCTGCAATGCCAGCAGTTGTTTACTGAGCCTTAATTTGGGTACAAGGTTTGCTGATTGCAGGGGACATTTCTAAGCAGAATGAAGCAGAGTGGGTTGTGGGCTTAGGAGAGGCCAGGATTTTCCCTTCATGACAGGAAGATAGGAAGGGATGCTTATGGGAACAGAGCAAATGAAAGCAAGAAGGAAAGCTCATTCTTTGATGGGTTGTCAGGGTGCAGGGTTACAACTGTTCTCTTGACCTTATTCATTTGGTTGACCAGTTTGTCCATTTTTCTTTTTCAGTTTAAATGAGTCATAGAATGATTTGGGTTGGAACGGACCTTAAAGTTACAACCCCTCCTGCTGTGGGCAGGGACACTTTTCACTAGATCAGGCTGCTATCAGAGCCCCATCCAACCTAGCCTTGAACACTTCAAGGGATGGGGCATCCACAACTTCTCTGGGTGACCTGTTCCAGTGTCTCACCACAATCATAGTGAAGAATTTCTTCCTTACATCTAACCTAAATTTATCCTCTTTCAGTTTAAAGCCATTACCCTTGTCCTATCACTACACGCCCTTGTAAAATATCCCCTTCCAGCTTTCTTGTAGACCCCCTTTAGGTACTGGAAGGCTGCAATAAGGTCTCCCTGGACCCTTCTCTTCTCCAGGCTGAACAACCCCAACTCCCTCAGCCTGTCTTCATAGGAGAGCTGCTCCAGCCCTCTGATCATCTTTGTGGCTCTCCGCTGGACTTGCTTCAACACAAGTCCGTGTTCTTATATTGAGGGCCCCAGAGCTGAACGCAGTAGTGCAGGTGTACTCACGAGAGTGGAGTAGAGGGGGAAAATCACCTCTCTTGACCTGCTGATCTCACTTCTTTTGATGCAGCCCAGGCTATGATTGACTTTCTGAGCTGCAAGAGCACATTGCTGGGTCATGTTGAGTTTCTCATCAACCAACACCCCCCAAGTCCTCCTCAGCAGGTCTGCTCTCAATCTATTCTCTGCCAAGCCTGTATTTGTGCTTGGGATAGCCCTGACCCAGGTGCAGGACTCTGCACTTGGCCTTGTTGAGCTTCATGAGGTTCACATGGGCCTGCCTCTCAAGCCTGTCAGGGTCCCTCTGCATGGCATCCCTTCCCTCTAGCGTGTTGACTGCACCACACAGCTTGGTGTCACTGGCAAACTTGCTGAGGGTGCACTCAATCCCACTATCCATGTCACCAACAAAGATGTTAACACCACCAGTCACAATACTGACCCCCAAGGAATGTCACTTGTCACTGGTCTCCACTTGGATATCAAGCTGCTGACTGCAACAGTTTAGTGTGACCCTCCAGCCAATTCCTTATCCACCAAGTGGTCCATCCATCAAATCCATGTCTCTCCAATTTAGAGAAGAGGTTTTCATGTGGGACAGTGTCAAATGCTTTGCACAAGTCCAAGTATATGACATCAGTCAATCTTCCCTTGTCCACCAGTGCTGTAAATCTGTTGTAGAAGGCCATCAAATTTCTCAGGCACTGTTTGCCCTTAGTGAAGCCATGTTGGCTGCCATCAGTCACCTCTTTATTTTCCATATGCCTTGGTATAGTTTCCAGGAGGATCTGCTACATGATCTTGTCGGGTACAGAGGTGAGACTGACTGGCTTGTTGTTCTCTGGGTCTTCCTTTTTTCCCTTTTTAAAAAAGGGGGTTATGTTTCCCCTTTTTCAGTCAATGAGAACTTCACCAGGCTGGCATGACTTCTCAAATATGATGAGTAGTGGCTTAGCAACTTCATCTGCCAGTTCCCTTAGGACCCATGAATACAACTTATCAGGTCCCATGGACTTGTGCACATTCAGGTTCCTTAGATGGTCTCGAACCTGATCTTCTCCTACTGTGGATGGTTCTTCATTCTCCCAGTCCTTGACTTTGCCTTCCGTGTTTTGGGTGGTGTGGCTTGAGCATTTGCCAGTGAAGACTGAGCAAAAAAGTCGTTGAGTACCTCAGCCTTTTCCATATCCCAGGTAACCAGGACTCCTGTTTCTTTCCAGAAGGCCCACATCTTCCCTAGTCTTCCTTTTATCATCAGTGTACCTACAGAAGCTTTTCTTGTTGCAGTCCTAACCTTGCTGCTTTCCTAACCTGATCCCTGGCTGGTCAGACAATTTCTCTGTATTCCTCCCAGGCTAGCTGTCCTTGCTTCCCCGTTCTGTAGGCTTCCTTTTTGTGTTTGAGTTTGTCTAGGAGCTCCTTGTTCATCCATGCAGGCTTCCTGGCATTTTTGCCTGACTTCCTCTTTGTTGATATGCATTGTTCCTGAGCTTGGAGGAGGTGATCCTTGAGTATCAACCAGCTTTCTTGGGCCCCTCTTCCCTTCAGGGCTTTATCTCATGGTACTCTACCGAGCAGATCCCTGAAGAGGCTAAAGTCTGCTCTTCTGAAATCCAGGGTAGTGAGCTTGCTGTGTGCCCTCCTGCCTGCCCTAAGGATCTTGAGCTCCACTGTTCTATGTTCACTGCATCCAAGGCTCCCCTTGAGCTTTCCATTCTGTACTAGCCCCTCCTTGTTGGTGAGAATCAGGTCTAGCATAACACCTTTCCTTGTTGGCTCCTTTATCCTTTGGAGAAGGAACTTATCATCAACGCATTCCATGAACCTCCTGGGTTGCTTATGCCCTGCTGTGTTGTTCCTCCAACAGATACTGGGGTGGTGTAAGTCCCCCCATAAGGACCAGGGTTTGTGAATGTGAGGCTGTTCCTATCTGTCTACAGAGAGCTATGCCCTGCTGTGTTGTTCCTCCAACAGATACCGGGGTGGTGTAAGTCCCCCCGTAAGGACCAGGGTTTGTGAATGTGAGGCTGCTCCTATCTGTCTACAGAGAGCCTCATACACTTAGTCTTCCTGGTTGGGTGGCCCGTTGCAGACCCCCACTATAATGCCACCTGTCCCTGGCCTCCCTTTAATCCTGACGTGTAATCTCTAGGTCGGCTCTTCATCCATCCCCAGGCAGACCTCCATGTACTCCAGCTGGTCACTGACATAGAGGGCAACACCCCCTCCTTGTCCTTCCTAAAGAGCCTGTATCCTTCCATTCCAATGCTCCAGCCATAGGAGCCATCCCACCATGGGATATAAGTTATGTTCCTGGTTCAGCAAGGAATCATAGAACCTTTGGGTTGGAGGGATCTTTAAAGGTCAAGTAGTCCAACCCCCTGCAGTGAGCAGGGACATCTTCAACTAGATCAGGTTACGCAGAGCCCCGTCCAGCCTGACCTGGAATGTTTCCAGGGATGGGGCATCTACCACCTCTTTGGGCAACCTCTGCCAGTTTTTAGTAAGAAATAGTCAGAAAATACAGTGTATAACAAAAGTGGCATTTTTGCATTTAAACCACTGCATGTGGGGATGGGTAATACCTTATTACAGGCCCAAAACAAGGCAAAGGGTTTATACATGACCTGTGAATCTTCATGGGATGTTCATGCTGGAGAATGGGATCCTAACTTTGGCTGCCATAACCGAAAGCTTAAATTCGGAGCTACGCTGTACAATGCCCTATGAAACTGCCAAAAACCACTGCATAAGACAGAGGGGGAAGAATAGATTACCTTGAGGGTCCCTTTAACAACCCACGGACAAGAGTATTGTTCTAAAGGTAAAGAAACAAGATGCTAAATCCATTGTGAGTTTTATGTTTCCTATTCCAGTATATGCTGGAAATTGATATTCTACATGGCAGATAAAGAAATTTGAGGACTGAAATGCAACAGTTTCTGTTCTTGGAAAGATTATCCCAGTCTCCAAAGATACTTCCAGGCTTCTGTGTTTTGACTTTTGAATTTGGGTTTTTGGTGTTAATAAATGATTAGATGGGACCTGGACTGTATTCTAAAACTGAAGAGTCGGTGGATTCAATGATCTAGGTTTGGGCCAATATTTCATTTAGTTGTTGTCTCTGATATTTCCACAAACTTTAGTCTCTTAAAGTAATGGAGGCTGACTGTGTATGACAAATGAACATCGTGATAATTGTGTGGAATTGGATTGAAATCAAACCTAGCATAAATTTTTTAGGCACTTGACTGGTGTCAAAACATAGTCACCAAGTAAACAGGGAGAGGGAGGAGGACTGAATTCCTGAATTTTTGATAGAGTTACCATGATGTCCTGACAAGATGTGTTTTAGAGTACATGAGAGGAGGTATAGGAGTAAAACCATTGCTGTACTGTTTAGTTTTCTCTAGTGCCTGGGAAATGGATTTAGTCAAGGCACGAGTTATTAACTGCATTGGGTGAAGACTTCCATTCCTCTTATATATTTCTATTCAATAGCTCTGAGATCTTGTGAGAAGAAGGTAGGATCCTAAGCAGATATCAGATATTGTTTTTCTTCGTAGAGCAAAGCTGCCTTTGGATGGTTAGGAGGAGTGAGCAAACCTCAGTATCATCATCTCTGTATAGCTTAAGTTGCCTAACTTAAGTTTGGGCAAATGGTTTATGATAAGAGGCAAATGAAGCTGGTTCATCTTAAATTTTAGTTAATTTTAGACTGAAGTTTCATTACCACTGCTATCGTAAGATATGTATCTATTCTTTGGTAAGCTTGGCATTAATGCAGGCAAATCTTCTGCCCTTGGTCTTTTGAAATATCATAAAAATCTTTGCAAGTAAGAGTAGGTCCTTTTTGAACTTGCTGTCTTTCCCAGAAGACAAAAGCTTGTTGATTTTCTAAAATGTTGTTTTCACTAAGAACTAGTATTTTTCAGATACTAACAGATATTTCTACTGAGGGTGCTATTTTTTCAGATAATTTAATTTCCTGCACTTCTGTGCACTTCATATTTTGAATAAAAGCTACTTGGATACCTCGGGATTCACCAGCAATAAATTAATAAAGTGTTTCCTTATGAATATTGCCACTTTTCATAGTTTTACAGGGAAAAGAAAGAACTAATGATGAGTTTATGGATTAGTCACAGCAGCAAAATTCAGCAAGTCTTCCAAAGAGAAAAGTTGAGCAAGGTCTTGGAAGCTGAACACTGGCACTGAGCTGCTGCACTTTGCTGCCCGTGAGCGAGACAAAGGCCAAGTGGCCAAGGAGACACAGCCTTTAGAAACCAGTGCTACATGGAGAAGTCAGGCTGTAAATGTGTAAGAAAACAGAGAGGGATGGTGAGGGTTTAATTTTCTTACAGACATCGGAGAAATCTTGAGAGATAGCCAGGTATTTCTTCAGATAATTGAGGTAGAATTCTAGGAAGCATCAAGTGTCATATTAATTTATAAAAGTATCAGATGTTTTGAGTGATGTCAGATCGACAAGTTCTCTGCGGTACTTTCTGTTTTTCTGCAAGGCAGACAAATTTGTATTTTGGCTGCTTTTCTTTATCTAGATGTAACTCACTTTATAATAACTGCTTGTCATTTTATCTACTGTCTGACCAGTAGAAGGAGGGATTTGAAATTTCCTTGCAGAACTCAAAAGAGATGCTTTCAGATATGATGAGTGGGAGAACCAATGTGTCAGAATGGATGGTGGCTCTCAGATTTCATAGGCTAAATATCTGCTTGCAGCCCTATCTTCATTATAAAGCTGCAAATGTCTAAACACAAAATAATATGTAAAGAACCTGATATTTTTTGCATAAATTACAAAGATGTAAAATGTGTGAGGGTTTTCATTTTTGTTTCATTATGTATTATCTTTATTTTTGGGGAGCTGGTACAGCTGAATATTGTCATTCATAGCATGGTTACCCTACTGTTTGCTTTGATTATTCAGGCACTTGCATAGATATGTGGCGGAACATGACTCTTAAATGGTTTCCCAAGTTACCATCTGCCAGCTGACACCTTAAGTAACTGTGTGCGTTCCCGCAGCCCAGCACAGTTGTAAGTTGAAATACGTTATTGGCCTCAGAGAAAAAGATAATAGTAAAAAACCACACACCCAAAAAACTAACCAACCAACCTATGCTAGTATTTCCCACTTTTTTTTCTTTTTTTTTTATTTTGATTAATTACATGCTGTTTATGTATGAAGGTGTAAGGGTGAGCAGACATGGTGACTAAGCTGGTGGTTAGTGACTGTAAAATCAGTAGAATGTAATTGCTTGCCTGTCTCTATACACCTAATTTAGGATGCTCTTTCTTAAATTATTGTTTGATATAATGTCAAGCATCTTAGGGTCTAATTCTTACATTTGGATATGGCAATAAGTAGTCTGACATAGGGCTGTTGTGTTAAGAATGTAAATTGCCAGAGTGGACAAGTTTTCCAGCTGCACTAAAGGTTGGGTGGGGGTGGGCGGGAAATCTGTTCTTTATTTCATTATTCATGTTCTTTTGTTATGATGCGAGTACTCTACTGGTGATACACCTTCAAAATCAGTTGAGCTCTCAGCTGCCACAGGGAGACAATCTCCCCAGCACAGCACAAGGTAGGACTATTTGTGCCTATAATAGGATCTCCATGCCTGATTTGCTTTGGATAGAAGCTATATTTTTTTACCCTGAAGATCTCACCATGTAAAAATAAATTTAAAAATACCTAGTCCCTTTCTATTCCACAATCAAGATCCTCTTATACCAGTTGGAACACACAAGTGCAAAACACAGCCATTAAATTCACCAGGAGAGGAAAACGTGCAACTGTGCACCTCTTGTTTTGCAGCGTTTTCCTTTCTGAGGACTCTTACAATGTTTCACTAATAGGACTGCCAGTAAATCTCATGGGTATTTTTTTTTCCCTAATTTTATTTAGGGCTTTATGATTATTGTTTAGTCTGTTTCGATACTAGCTTCTGATTTTTCTCCTTCACTCAGGCCAATAAAATGTTGCTGTATGTATTGTCAGACAGTAATTCATTCACACACTACTCTGTGTGTGCTGTGTATTACCTTGTGCAATTATTTAATTAAAACATAATTAATAGGTTGCCAACCTACCAAAACAATAGATGAATGAAAATTTCACTTGAAAGTAAAAAACATTTGGATTCAGCTGCAGAAAAGACCCATTGAGTCTTAGTTTGCAAGAACTAGCTTTTGGGTATGATGTTTATCTGCATCAATACCATAAATGCATTTTAGTTTGAAACTCCCCCCAGAGGATTCATGAGGCTTGTTCGTTTGCTTTTTACTTTAAATCTGGTTGGGCTCAAGTGTTGCCATTAAGACAGTGTTCTGAATATACCCTTCTGGTGGCATTACTAAGAAAACTTTTCAGGTAATATTACAAATATAATTCCAATTGAATTATTAGTTATTTAAACTAACCCAGATGCTGGCAGAGGTTGAAGTTTGGTTGTCATCTTATTATTTCTTGCATCATTTTTTGTTTGTGCATGCATTTTGACAATAAGTTTTTGATGCATCTGGAAAGGTTAACAGGGTCTACTAAGCTGAGGCAGCTAACAACTGGGAGATGAATGAGAACAGTTTCCTTATGATATTTTTTCTAAACTATGTAGCAGAGGCCTTTGGTCTGGAGGTGTCAAACTTTTGATTGTAGGATGCTGGAGTTTAGGCTCTTGGCTTTAAAAATATGAATGTGAAGCGAGTTAAAGCTCAGTTTTCATGTTCAGTTACAAACTAGTTCAAAATAAACCTCATAAAAATAAAACTGACATCTGAGATAATTCTGTATGTATTTAATAAACAGGAACTATATTCATTTAGGAAGCCAAATTTACAGACAGAACATTCCTAGTATGTAGCTGAAAATACTTGCCTTAAAGGAATTTGTTATTCATGTGATGGAGCTGCAAAAGTAAAATAAACCAGAACTGAATGAAGCGGTTTGATTTCCCCCCCCG
>NW_010518355.1:33585-58788 GCF_000687285.1 Phaethon lepturus | reverse complement strand
CCCCGCCCTCCGCCAAAGAAATATACAAATATGTTGGAAAAACTGAATATTCAAGGAGAATTAAGGGAGGATTATAAGAGTGTATTAGATTCAGCTAGTAGGATAATTTAATAAATTTCTAGTCTAATGAAAGAGTAGAATGCTCTTTTTCATGGCTTTTATTAACGTGACTAATCTTTACTCATTCATATGATGATAGTGCTTTTTCTGTTAATGAAATGTCTTCTGTGGTACTGCGGCATTGGTAGGATATGACATCCTGTGAAGGAGAACTGAAAACCTGAGATGAAACCACAGAAGAGAAATACTAAAAGCTGTTAAGGCTGATTCAGTTTCCTATCCAAGTCTTCAGTTCTCGCCCTGAAAGTGTGTGTTTCAGTCCACACACGCATATGCAAAGTTCTTGGTCTATCAGCATGATTTAACTGTACAGATCTGTGTTAAAAGCAGTGAACAAAGCAAGATCAAATCCATCTGTTCTTGCCACAAAATGTTGACGCTGTGCAGATGTAGCCATGTCACCCGTAGAAATCGCTCTTCCTGTGCAGAGGTTGGGCAGTAAGATGTGACATTCAGAGGAAATAGGCACATCTCAACAGCAGTAACTTTGGCAACTGACAGCAAGCTCAGCACAAACTGATGGATGGTGACACTCCAAGCTCTTGAGAAATTATTTGAACACGGATTTTCTTCAACACTCTCAAATACATGTACGAAACAAGGTATTTTAAATTGAGGCGAGTTAGATGAGTAGGAGCGCTTATGCCTGTAATTCAGTGTTTTCTGTCTGCTTTTGTATAAAAACAGGCCTACCCTGGCAGTATTTCTAGCACTGAACTTCTCAGAGGGCTTTAGGCTATCTCATGTCTGCGTGCCAAGTCTCGGTGCTTGAGATCAGCGCTCCAGCTCTGGCATTTTGGGCATGTCAAGTGCAGGGTCCCAGTGCTCCTCAGACCACCATGCAAGCACACGGACCAGCCTGGGCTGAGGTCTGAGAAGACGCATCTCCTCTTTGTTTCCTGTTCAGTTCAGTTAGGCTGGTGGCCGGGGCTTTCACGTCTCCCAGGAGCAGGGAGCTAAACCACTTTTGAATAGCGGTCTGGTGCCTCTGCCCTAGCCAGGGACTGGTACAGCCAGCCAGTGAAAATAGCTTACAAACAGCCCAATTTCACAATAAAGTGAGTTCATGTTCTGCATCAGTGTAACAGAGGCTAATATTTTCCAGAGGACTTGCTGTTTTAAAACAGTATGTATGTATTCGATCCCTCTGTTTTTCAGAAAGCTGTCAAGAAGTATGGTCAGTAATTTACCCTGGAGAGAGAGTGAGGAGACATGGATTTTTAATGTTAGAAAAGGATTTGTAATGTGTGCAGGTTTATTTCTTTAACAAAGATTTGAGATGGACACAAATTCATAGTTTTTGATCCCACATTTCAAGCTTAAATGGTAAAGGCATGTCCAAGAGGATGCCGCCACTGGTGGTGCATCTGTCTGTGCAAACTGCAGCATGGCAGCAGATGCTGCACCAGTACCTTTCTGACAGGTATTGGGAGCTCTTCAGAAGAAAACAGTATTGAAATTGGAGAACAATGTTACTCTCCAGTTATAAATAGTACATATAATACATTGTCATATCATTTCCAAAAATAGTTTCTTTATGTATGTTCAACTAATCTTTGTTTCCTCCAAAATATATTTTTATATTAACTGTTACCTGTGTCTTCTCTATTGGATGTTCTGATAAGCTATGTAAAGAAAGCAGAAAAATTGGCTCCAGAATTGGAAAATAAATAATATAGTTAAATACAGTTTAACAAATAAGTTAGAAAACATGCTTTAAGTGGAATTTCCAAAGTGACTTTTGAATGACCATATTAATTAATGTTCGAGACCAAGCACAACCCATTTCCCCCCACCCCTTATTCTCTATTGCTAGAATCAGGTGGAACATCAATGTCCGCTGCTTCTAGAAATGACTGATAGCTCCCCAGTTTTTAACCAAATTCTGTCACTAGAAAGCTTTGTTCACAGGACAGTGATTTAGGCAGAGACTGAGTGTACAAAAATGAGCAAAATTAATTAAACTGGACTTCTTAATTTCACCATATTTTTATGTGTGATTTTTACTTTTAAATCCTTTTCTGATGCATCTTAATATCAGTCCAAGTCAACAAGCAAAGCAGGCACGTAAATGTCATTTTATTCATGAGAACATGAGCTTTCAGGAATGGTTTGAGTCTTGGCCAGACTGGAGACACCCAGTATGTGGAGCTTCCTTGGGAGCCAGATTCCCCAATTCACTTCCAAAAACTGACCAGCAAGTGGCCAAGAACCCGCTTGTTTTCACGGTTACTTTCCAGCAGCTCGCAGTGCAGGAACTGCAAGTCAAGCCACTTTCAACCCTCGGCTGGTGGAGTTTGGGATTATTCCTTGCTGTGAGTGCCAGCCTGGCTGGCGCCCGAGAGCTCCAGCGTTTCCCTTCTCTGGTAGCTGTAATAGCCCAATTCTTAGATAGATGCATGCAAATAAATCGATGAAATTAACTTGTCTCTACGATATCATTAATGTGATCAGTTAATGGTTTACTACTATGTAGGTTTCTTTGTTTCTTTTCTGACAGGATCTGAAAATAAATGAACCAAATCCATTGGATTGTCACAGTAACATAAGCAGCTATGGGACGCCGAGGTTGCTGGCTCCTGACAAGGTTGCAGTGGGTCACTGAAATTCCGGGTCCGGGCTTCAACGGCAGTGCTCTCTGTCAGTCCCTGAATGTAATGACAGCCTGTAACTCTGAAAGGTATTTGAGGTATAAAAGTGACTTTAAAATGGGATGGTTAAGAGACACCTGACAATGACAGATGGAAAGGTCTTTAGGTGATATTAAAGCTGTTTAAAGGAAAAAACAAATAAGAAAATCAGTGATGTGTGGTAAAGCTTACATACACTTGATTTTTTTTTTTTTTAATAAGTTACTGTATAAGTCATTGATTCCCAACAATAACTATGATGCTGCATTTGGAGCAAATAAAATTACGTACAGAAGGCTAGAGCAAATAAAGTAAATGTGATTACTGCTTGAAGTCCTCTTCAGAGGCATTTTATTTGCAATAGTTTAAGCATAATCTAAAGTGGTTTTCTAATGGATAATGCAATATTTCTGACCTAAGAGTAAGAAATATAATCATTACCAGTCATCCAAAAAATAGTCCTAGCAGAGAGGTATTAGACTATTGAAGGATTGTTCTGGGAGGTTTTTCTCCTTAAAGTACACTTGAATATAATGTTTTATATGGCATCTTTCATTTAGACTGTCGAAACATTTCTCTGGAGCATAAAAAAATGGAAGTAGGGAATGGAGGTGTCCTGCTTTCAGATGGCAGAAGGAAACTAATGGAGGGAACTGCCACAAGCAGTGATGGAATAGTTTAAACACAACCAGAGGAATGGCATGATGTAACGAACTGCACTGGACTGACTAGTGATGCACACTGGTGGATGCTGGTAAGGAGGAACCTAGTAATTCGAGGGGCTTCTTTGAGGGATTCTGTCTCCTCCTCCTCGGAGTTCTGCCTCCACTTCTTTTGACATTGCTTTAAGAGAAACAAAACCGTATGACTAGAAAGAGATTGCTTTGGTGTTGTTCCTGGAGCTCGGCTTAAAATCAAGAGCACTAAAGGTAGAGTATTTCTGAAATGACTAATGGGTCATTTCAGTAAACAGTAAGGGGGACTGATATAGAGCCTACATTTACAAATCTACACAAGAGGCATCTTGCGTCCAAAACGCTGCCTCAATTGCTTCTCTTAGCAGAGTAGAGATTTTCTTAGAAAGTTGAAGGAAGGAATTTTAGCAGAGCCATCAAAATTGAAAACCTATTTTTCTGGTGCTTCAAAACCTTCCTTTCTTCTTCTATAAGTAGCGCTCTGGGGCGTTCAGAACTGGGATAAAACACAAGTGTGTAAACTGTCTACTAAAATCACTTTGTGCGCTTGCCCGAATATGGCCACAAATAGGGTGGGATTTGACTGTGGCTTTAAGGATGTCGCAGAAATTACCACGAGAACAATATGCTTTTATTCTTCCTTTACATCCACTGTTTTTCTTTCCTAGCTATGGTTTTCTTTCTGTGAGTTTTATCCAGCAACTTCTAGGAATACCACTCGTTTTGCAGAAATATATTTTTTAGAAATACAGAATCAGTCTCTCTGCCAGAACCATGAAAGCTGGCCTGTCATGTGTTTGAATTAGTATGTTAACAGGACAGGAGCCAGGGAAATATATCTTGACAGCTCTAACACTGTGTACTGAGAAATAACACATGATAAGGAAAATTAATGGTGGTAGCACATCAGCTAGTATAAATGTGACTGGCAGTTTTTATTGGTATATGTTTTGTGGTTTTGAGCTGTGGAAATTATGCAGAGGGTAAAGAAAAGTGACAACCTGAACAGCTGCCTATTGAAACTCAGTCCTTGAAATTATGGAATTTGTAGATTGGTTTCATCCTGTGATTTTACTGTTCATCATTGTGACATCTGCTGAAAGCTCTCATAATAGATAATTCTAACACATTTCTCAAAGAGCATTAATGATTCATTGTTTGGTCTTGGGTTTAGGGCTTTTGTTTTGTTCCTTGTGTGCAGCGATTTCATGGGCTCGCTACCAAAGTCCTGGGGCCAAACCGATCCCTAGTGTATCTTCAAAGCCAGCTGAGGTTAGGAGGTTTGATGGTAGCTAATTGTTAACATTAGGAGCAACTTTTTGCTGGAGTCATACTGAGCTGAGTCCAAACAGAACTACTGGATGTCAGTGTGCTTGAAATGCGAAGTTCAGAAACTTACTCAGGTACCCTTCTGTCTAACTTGCACAGAAGATCATATTCATAAAGGCTGCATTCTAGATTTTTATGTAGGTTTTGAATTTTCTGTAGTTGTGTTTGATCCTTACTATTTTGTCATTCAATATCAACATTCAGATTGTTTTCTTGTCCATGATACTTTGTTGTTGAGTAGTGCTATTTAAATTTCTCTGAATCCTACCTTTTTGCATGGTTTCCATGAATAAATCACATAGGAGGAATGGATTTTAACGGATCAAGAGTATTTTTCTCCAGCTTACTGTCTTTGCAGTCTGCGCGCTAATTTGTTCGTTCAGAGACAAGCACATGCAAGTCTCATGGCTTATTTAGGACTGGATACTTGCAGAAATACCTGATTTGAGGATGAAGAATCAGGCTGTTTGTAGTCATGAATGGTCTTGACTCACTCAAGGTACCTTAAGAATTAAGTGAAGATAAGCTATGCTTGTGAGGTAAGAAGTGACACATGTAATAACTAAGCCAACAAAAGTCCTGCAAGAAGGATTAGAGGAAATCGTGTTGTTCAGAAATCACGTTGTTTAGACTTGCCTTAGAGCTTCCAGAGTCTTAGTTTAAGTTAAGGTATTCCCATTGCTAGAGATCTGAACTTGTTTTCTTCCTGTTAACACTTTCTAAAGATCTTTAGGATTCATCTTTGCATATCTGCTGATGTACAGCAGTGATGACATGCCAATATTAGAATCACACAGAATCGTTAAGGTTGGAAAAGACCTTCAAGATCATGAAGTCCAACCGTCAACCCAACACCACCATGCCCACCATGTCCTGAAGTGCCACGTTACATGTTTTTTGAACATTTCCTGTGATGGTGACTCCATCACCTCCCTGGGCAGCCTGTTCCAATATTTGACCACTCTTTCAGTAAAGAAATTTTTCCTACTATCTGGTCTTAACCTACCCTGGCACAAATTGCCACTGTGCAAACAACTATGTGTTCTATCACATGAAAAAAGTTGTTTGTCTTAGTGGAAAGGGAAAACCCACAAATATATTTTCTTAGTAATGAACTTCTTGAGAGCTTCATTCATGTCCTAATTTTTCTCCTGGATAGCTGGCTATCTAGCTCTCTGTTTCTTATCCTCTGCTCCCAGCGTTGTTTTATTCTGCCATAAATTGTACTCTATTTTCTCTCCAGTCCATGATAACTGTTCTCCACATGTTTGTGTGTTGATTTATACTACTTTCCTGTCAGTGACATACTAAAGTTTATCTAATGCTTCAACTTTTATGGGAAGATAAGATACAGTATGCTAGTTTTGCCGAGAAGGATTTACTCCCATGCCATTCATTGATTTATTTACTCCCATGCCTTGATTTTGTACATGAGCAGAGCTTTGTGCTTCCCTCATTTTGTGAAGTCACATATTGCAAGCATTGCAAAATCTGGAACCACAGGAAGAACACTGGGTTTGTAAATTTAAACTCAAATTGCCTATATTTAAAATGTGATGCAACTGATGCCAGTCTTCTCTAACTGGCCTCTGTTTCTGAATCGGTTTTGAGCTATTGTATTTCACTTGAAGCACAAAAAACCTTTGCCATTCTCTGGTATTCTAGGCTAATTTTTGTAGGATTTAAGAGTTAATGTGGTGGTTGGGTTTTTTTACCTCTTGATTTTGATGAGGAAATTCTTTCAGACAGTTCTTTCCATATCTTTCTAAATACTAATTAATTCATTTCATATGTTGCCTTATATTATTATTTCCTACTTGCATCACAGTAGTTCCTCAATCTTCCATAGTCTGTTTGAATTTAAGATCTGGTCCTGAAGAGCTTTTTATTCCTTATCTTTGATTCAAGTCAGGGGCACAACTCTGCCTCTCCCTTACCCTGTCTGAAGGGCAGCCATTTGGCATTGAAGATAAGCCTGTCTAGGACAGGTGTTAGTTTATGTTTTGTGAGAAGGCAAGATTGAGAATGAAGGGAAAAGGGAAGGTTACAGGGAAGGGTGTTCAAAATACAGGGTCAGGTACTCAAGAGTGTGAACAGAAAAATTCCATGTGATTGACAGAAGGATAAGAAAATTGTCAGAGCACCTGGAAACTTGTTAACTGTTGGTGTTTTAATCCAAGTGGTTTCTTGTTAATCAAACCCAGTGTGTCTTCCTGGTAATAGTATAATGATGTAGTGTAGCTTAGATGATTAAAAAAGGCACCCTTTCTGCTCTCATGATGAGTACGTGGATAGTAGAGCAATTTGCAACAGTAGATACAAATCCATATTGTCAGACATTCAAATTTAGCTAGTACAAATGGATATATCATCTCTCTTGCAGTGCTTGAAACTTACCCTTACATCTGATTTGCTGAATTTACTTTAATTGTTTTAAGCCTGTCTTGAATTCTTCTCGCAAATCAAAAGGAAAAACTGAGAAATAAGATGCAAAATGTATGGAGCCCGACCTTGTCTAGTGTGTCTAAAGGGAGCTGGTACTATTTGACATATAGCCAGTGATAAGTACCAACTGCTGGCACTTTATTAAGTTGCAGTTGGGTGCCTGGAAGTGGTGTCTTAAAACTGTGCTTTCAAGAGGAGGTGCAAACTAGCGTAGCTCTGTCACTTGCCCTTGCACTTTATTGCTGTGGCTGAATAACGCCTGATTTTATTGGACTCATTTGACAAAGAGGAATCCAGTGTCTCTCATGATGCTTGAGAAGTTCTAGTGGGCAGAAAGGATGTGGTGTTTTTTTCTTCCCAGGCCACCCTACTACCAGTTTTCAACGAGGGCAGAGCAACTCTGTTGCTGGCAAGACTGTTATTCTCTCCTTTTTTTGCCATCTTGGTTCTTTTTTGCTCTGAGTGGTGATGAGTTTAGCTGTTTTGTGACAGAACTGATGGTGATGTGGCCACTAGGAACTGCATTTGCTGCTTCTACTCCAATGGAAATTTAAACATCAGTTGAATGATGCTATAATGGATGTTGTTTCTCCATACAAATATTTGAATGAAATTCAGCTAGTACTATCGATCAATAGCCAATAAGAGTTGTTCACATGTTAAAAATAAAAAAATAAAATAAAAAAAAATTGAACTAGGGCAGGTGAATTAATCTTAATGGATTTTCATGGCATTCTGGAGTTGCATATGAAAGTTTGGGGCATTTATTTCTCCCTCTCCCCTCTCCCTCTGTTTGTTCACCAAGGTTTTTTTTCACCATCTGTTTGGGACTATTACTTGTTAAAAGTGCTTTACTGTGTTTGTTATTACCTTATTTATTTTTATTCA
Source organism: Phaethon lepturus (assembly GCF_000687285.1). Taxonomy (NCBI): domain Eukaryota; kingdom Metazoa; phylum Chordata; class Aves; order Phaethontiformes; family Phaethontidae; genus Phaethon; species Phaethon lepturus. The sequence goes on along the minus strand of NW_010518355.1, from coordinate 50,681 downwards.
ACAGAAATTAGTTTTTGCTGATTGGGTCGGTACTTTAAACCCTGCAACACCTACTACCAGCTATATCATAGATTACTTTGTATTTCTGAAGCCTGAAGAATATCAGTTTACTGGGACGAATGTAAAGCAGTTCTTGGTTTTGTGTTATTTAATATTGTTTGTTTATGTATCGTGAAGTAATGATCTTGTTACGAGGTCATCAGTAGTATGAGTAAATTTAAGTTTTAATTTGCAGAGTAGTCAGTAGCACTTCAGAAACTGTGCTAGTAATCTTTACTTTTTCACCCCTCTGGAAAGAGGTACTATTGCTTTTGCCAAACTAACTAAATTTATTTAGCTTTGAATGAAATTCACCTTTTTTGCTTTCATTTCAGAATTCCTTGAACGATTGCCTTGAGCAATGAATATATAGACTGAATGTTATTAAAAGCCAGGTTATCAGCTGAGGTTTTTTTATTCTGTGGGAGACAAGGCAAGGCCCATGTCTGTTTGGCAATTTGGCATTTATATTGTGTAATAAATACTTCTGGAATAGTTGAATTAGACTCTTGAGTTTAATTGGGTTTAAATGAGAAAAACGTCCTTCAGCATGGATAAGGAAGAATAAAATCATTTATTGTCCATGTTTCTGTCACAGGTTCTGAAATTGGATGTATTTGAAAACAGCAAATCTGTAAAGATACTTTATGTGCTGTTGTGTCCTGCAGGGTGTCTTTTATATACAGTTAAATATTCTATATTCTGATATAGATTGGGGTAAGTACTCTTGGAATTCCTATTTCTAAACCAGGGTTCCTTGAGAACTGTAATCTCTCCTAAGAGTGTTTGACGTGGTACCCACCTTCCTTTGGAAAATAAGCTCTGGAAACACAGGTAGGATATTGTCTTGGAGTCCCTCGTCAGACAGCAGTGTAGCAAAGAAGAGATGCTTATTTAAGGAGATGATTATTTCCAGAAAGAGTTAAAATTCTTCTTGAAGGAGAGGAAGAGAACTACTTAGTCTGTTTACAATAAGCAGACAAAATGGATAGTGTTCTAGCAGAATTGTGTTTTGTACAGGTGTTAATGCAATTATTAATAGAGTATCTGTGTGCCTAATGAGATTAGATACATCTGTCATCTTTGTAAGGCATTTGACTCTTTGCTGCAGTGGGTTTTGTATTTATTTTCTTTAATGCTATTCTTTTATGAATGAGTAATGTAGTTTTGTATAGGTGGAAATAAAACCGATTCTCATCTCAGTAAATTGCTTAATAATAGTGCTATGCATTTACTTTTGTTTGTCACCATAAGAAAAAAGAGCATCCATTGCTTTGGGTAAAATTGGAATTTTAATGAGCCTTGCCAAGAAAAATCAATATTTTTGTCAAATTTGTGATGATATTTCCAAAAAGAATGATATTAACACTTATGTTGGGAAGTATTACCCTAGTCACGCTCATAGTTCATCTTGGAATATTGTGTAAACACAAAAGCCAGTGAACTAAAGCAATATTTTTGAAGCATCTTCTTAAGCAATATTTGGATGCTCATCTTATGAAAATCATAATTTTTCTTTGTAGCACCTACCTAGCAAATAACATTGGCAGTATCATAAGGGGGGAAAAATGCTTTCAAAGCAAGCTTCAGAATCCCAGTGACACGAACTCATATTCTTTTTTCTAAGCACCGATGTAGGATTTTTCCTGAATTAATAACTTTGATTTTCATTCAGGTTTCACTTTTGGCCTTTCTTCCACCTGTTTAGCAGGGTAAGATGAAATGGATTTATTTAAAACAAACCACCAACAAAAAAAAGGTGGGGTTCTGGACAAGAATGAGAAGGTTTTTCTTGGGTTTTATGAATGAAGGTCCTTAAAGCAATAGCGACTGTGCTCTTTCCTCAGAATGAAGGTGTACTCTGCTCTCTGCAGTGCTCCAAAATGAAGATTCTGGATGACACTGATGATCTGGCATGCCAGTAGCAATTATGTTCTGTTTTACCTTTTAGTATCGCTCTTCAATCTATACATTTGATGTTAAATCAAGGTACCCCAAGTGGAGTAGTAGGTATGTTCATCAGACGCTTAGCCTCTCTCAAATGTAAGGAAATATACAGTTGTTAGTGAAAGAATAATCTGCATTTATCATCACAATATCTATCACATCAGAGTTTCTGAAATGCTAGAAATACCAAAATACTTTCTAGTTCCTTTACTCTAATGTTATTTTACAGCATTCCTGTTTATTCATTTAATAGTGAACATCTATTCTAGATGTCATGAAAACTTACTCGGTATGACTTTCAGAGTGCACTATATTGCTCTCTAATATAGTGCACTTTTCTGTTTAGTTTTATTCTTTTTTAACAAGCAAGGTAGATCTCTGAAGAGTTCATTCCTTCAATACGTATTCTTTCATTTATACTTTAAAGCATAATGAAGTTGCAATGCTGTGTTTTAACCTCATTGTACATTGCTATAGGAATTGAACCCAACTTTATGCCTGCATGGAAGAATCAAGCTTGGAAAGAAGGGTAGGTTCATAAGGAGCAAAACTCTCCATTTTTAAAATCTTTTATCTTAGATAATGATTGGATGTGACATGAGAGAAAGACATATGCAAGTAGAAAAGTGTATTGATTTGTGTGTTAACTCTGATAAAGCTGGAAAATTCTCTTAACGTGCAATTCTCTAGCAAACTGATCAAAATAAAGCCTCTTAACCTCTTTATATAATTTACCCTTACATTCATCACAGGCATAATACATTCATATGTAACTGCTAGTGCTTTAACAAAACCACCAAACCAAGAGCACTTGCCAGTTGTGGGGAGGGGGCATGTTGTGTTGGGAACAACCCATATCACTACACATGAGGTCCTGTGTAATGTATAGCTCTTTAAAAGTATCTGTAATTGAAAGACGTGTTTCTGCAGGTAGGAAACAAAAGTCTGATCACTCCATGAAGATTTGGGGCCTGGGGACTGATACTAAGGAGCAGCCTTAATTTTTGATCTTGCTATGGTACTTCACATGCAGATAAACAGAAATCTAGAGTTAAACCTATGGTGAACAGCTGTGAGTTTCATCTGCTTAGAATTTCTTCCCTGATGTCTGTGCATGGAAATTAATTTGGGTGATTATATTTTTTTCCGCTCCTGCTCAGGTTCATGCTTAACTGAGAGGATTAAAATGTCAGGTGTATATAAAGTTGTGCTGACCCTGTAGCTGGAGCTAAATCCTTTCTCTCAGCTTTGTTTTCTGGCTCATTTGCTCCAACAGAATGTCAAATTTATGAGGGAAAATTTGTAGCTAGAACTTATGTAACAGGAGCTTAAGAGGAGAATTGCAGAATTTAGAATTCAGCTTTTCTTCAGATGGAGAACTATACTGAAAACAAGTCAGGATATTCTATGAATTTGATAATCCTTAATTTGAACAAATTAATACCTGCCTGTGTAAAGGCCCTTATTCAGTGTTTCTAGCTAACACTCTGAGACACTTGGTTCCACCTGGAGAAAGCATGAGAATAGGTGGGGTGTGAGAAAGGCACACCAGGAGGAAGGCAAGGGGCTGGTCATCTGCTTGGCATGCTGGTACCTGCAGAGGAGGGTTCCCTGGTTTAGGTTCTCCTGCTGTCTCTGCTAAGAGCCTGGCTATGCTGGGGCCCATAAATGATAAAGACTTTTTCTGCTTTCCAAATATCAAAATTACAAACATTAGGCTTTCTTGACTGTTAAGTTTATCGGGCAAGTACTTTAGGAGCTACAGTGCATTCTCTGAAGAGAGTGATAGGGTGGGAATGAAAAGCTAGACACTTTGCATTGTCCCCTTTGCTTGGGGAGAGGAGACAACAACGAAGTCTCTTCTCAAGGCAGAAAGCAGCTCAGTGCTGGTGGGGAGATGCTGCCCCTTCATAACAATTGTTACATACGTACATGTTCAACTCTGCTTCAAGTGGCTTTGCATTGTCTCTTACTCAAGGGCATGGCGATCTTTGCCAATTCTAGAAATCATTTTAGAGACGGTTTTATTGGACTGGCTTTTTAGTTAATTGACTACAAGCTACTATCAAAACCACTAACTTGTATATGTGTATCTGTATATTTCATTCCATAGGAGCTCTCCCATTAATTCATTTCTGATTTAAACATTTTTGTCTTCTATTGGAACCTCAATAAGGATAATGCTGTTTGGAAAGGGCTAGACTTCTGTTGTACTTGTGCATGTATTATTTAGTAAGTGTTCTCAGTGTCTTTTAAAAGACAGCAAACATACAAAGTACTTTGCAGTCATCAAGCAAGCTTGTCAAGAGGGATCAGACTACAGTCTTTTCCTGTGCTGAGAGCTGCTTGATCTATGGATGGCTCTTTTTTCTTTCTTACTCTAGTCCTGTTGGATATCATATTGCTGCTGTGCAAGCCAAATATTACTGACTCCATCATCCCAATCAGAGTGATTAATAGTCATTGATAGCAATTAACTTCAGATGCTGTAAAGTGCTATTTTTTTGTTCCGTGGGTAAATGCACAACTACTTGCTGCCTTCAGATTCAAGAGGGCCTCAAGCTGCAGGGAGTCAGACTAGACTCTGAATGTCCTGGTGCTGTGGATTTTTAAATTGCAGGAATTTTACTTTAAGCTCATCTTTGCACTGCAATCGTTCACTCTAAAGAGATAGCACTTCTGTTAAATATGCAAAAGGAGATTTTGTGGGTGGTGGTTTGTTGAAGACTGACAATTCTCCTTGAAAGTCAGGAGTTTTATCTCCTACAATTCCTTATTGGTATGTAGACACCTGCTTTTGGAGAGGGAATCTTTCATGCCTAAATAACCACTGGCAAGTTAATGAAAGTAAGGTGTGGAGAAATTCTGCTTTTTCAATTCTGTGCTCACAAGAATGTTATCCTACTGAGTTATTCATTCATATTTAGTTGCTTTCATGTGTGCCACAGATTTTTTACTGCATGGAACTGGGCCCCTGTGTGAATGTGGCTCTGTTAAAGTAACACATAGAGCTGAAAATGTTTTCTGGCTCTGCATCTCTTAAGAATTTCATCTGCTTATTGAGGAGGGTTGTTCTCATAATATCATGTTTCATTTATTGCTATTAAACTATATCTAAATCATGGAAAGAGAAGTTTTATTGTAATGTGTTTTGATTGGGGAAGCCATACAGTGAAAGTTTATAATAATACAACAAATGCTAGTAAGTTGCTTTGCAGAAAAGCCATTAAATTGGAATGAAAAATTAATTGAACTGTGAATTCCAGATTGGTGTTCTGATGAATCTCAGACCCAATGCAAAAAGTAAAATCTGTTTATTAGAAAAACTTATGCCGTGGTTGCTCCCAACTATGCCAATATGAGAGAGATGATTAACATTAGAATGAACTGTGCAATAGGGAACTTATAATATAGCACCACATCTAATATTATCATGAGTGAATAAGAACTAGGATTAAAACAGTTTATGCATGATAGAAAACATGCATTTAAAGACACTCATCCAAATTTGGAAAAAGATTGAACCTTCATGTGATGCTTTACCTGGAGAATGATTACACTCAGTTGTTCTTGGTGTTTGCCCTTTCTGTTGTGATTAGTAGAACCATTTTCTAGGACTGTAGTGAAGCCACACTAGTGTAGGTGGTAAGAGCTATGAAGAGGATGAGGGGAAGGTTTATCATACAGAAATGGGAAATCAACATGACGTTGACACTTTTAGTATAGAAAAATGTGAAACTCCATAAGGAAATGGTTAGGGAAATTGTTTAGTGCGTGTATGCAGTTTCTAGGGTTTGTTGCTGAGGGCAGTGCCTGGTGAGCAAAGAGTCTGAGTTCTTGTTCCTGGACCTGCCACAGATCTGCTGAATGACCTTGGTTTAAAGCCACTGTCTTTCCACATCTGTTCTGCCTTCCCTTGTATTGGCCTCTATCCAATAGTCCATCTAAATGTGCAATACAGTTGTTTAATATGTTGTTTTCCAGTTTGTTTGTTTGGATAACACATAGCATAAGGGGACATGTGCATGCTTTCATATTAAATTACTATCCCTCCAACATATGCAGAAATGTGAGATGTAGTATGATAATCCTTTCTTAAAACTGGTGTATATTTTCTTTCAGTTTTGGAGGATGGAACTAATTGTAAGGAAAAACCAATCTGGGAAAACCTGTTGCCAGCTTAGAAGTTTCAGAAAGCTAGGGATGAGGAATAAAATGCCTGCACGACGGTGTATTTCTGAAACACTGGAACTATAGACAAATTTTAGAAAATCCCATAGCTGATAAAATATCCAGAAATTGCTAGTGATAACATACAGTCCTTCATCCTTCATGTAAAAGCTGTTCATCACCCTAATGAGGTCATCCAAGCAGCAGTGAGACAAAAGAGTCTAGGAAAGAGGGAATTTGTAGAAATGTTTGGCTCCAGCATGAGTTGTTATTGAGAGAGACAATCTTAGCAGAGTTCACTGCAGGTTCATCAGAGACATCTGTGGCAGCTCATCCCAGGAACATCCTGGCACACTTGCAAAGCACCAGCTGAAATACTGCTGTGGCAGATAAAGGAAGTTGTTTGTATGCCACTACTAATATCTAATTGCTAAACATATGCCCACAGTAAAGATCTCACCAGGCTTTGCTGTAATCTCGAACCAGAGTTCTAGAACTGGTAAAGAGCAAAAGGGAAGAGGCCACTGAGCTGACATAGTGGAAGATGTCTCCAGAAGTTACTCTTGGCAAATAGCTCAAGCAACATACCAGGATTTCATATGTACAAACTGCCAATATCCAAGATGAAAGAAGCCAAACCATTGTAACAGTGCTAGATTGCTTCACTTGGTTTACGAATTGTTTAAAAGAAACCTTCTGCATTACCGTTGAGAGGGTTTTTTTTTTTCCTAACAAACAAATAGTACACCAGAGGTGTAGAGGCTAAAAGACCTGCTGGAGGCCAGATGGGAAGTCCGCATGTCTTACTAAATAATGAATACCAGTAGAACATAAAGTTCCCAAAGTGCTTCATGAGCCCCACCTCATTAAATCTTTATAACACCAGCAAGAGTAAACAGCATAAAGGTCAGCCAAGACTTTATATTTATTCTTAAAGAAAAACAAAAAGAAGATGAGGCTTCTATGTCAAAGTGAAATGAATTAACAACTAAAGAAGAGCTTGATCTATTTGATCTATACTGTACTTGTGTATCCTGTTGCTAACAGGAGTTTTTATGGTACCCAACTAATGCTGCAGTCTTACAAAGCATTTAAATATATGGAGTGAACATAGCTACAGCTTGAGTTAAAAGTTGGGTTTTTATTTGAAAAAAAAAGAGAAGTGGATTCTCAGATCTCTGTGCTCTGGACTCTGACTTAAGAGTTTGGGGCTGGAAAAGGACTTTCCCAAAGGCAAAACCATCATGTACATGTTTATGTGGGTAGCTGCAAAGTATTCCTCTAAAACAGCTGGTTCTACACGAAGTGGAGACAAGCGAATGGGAATAGGGGATGAGTTCTGACACCAGGAGTTTGATATAGCTTGCAGCTTTTGTCCCCTACATGGTTATCTCAATGTGTAGTCTCTTGCACTACTCCATCTGATTGCAGTTGGCATTTCTTCTGTGGAAGAGGTAGTAGAGATGTAGCTTTTTCATGCACCAGATGAATTTTCCTCTCCTCCCCAAACTGTTGCTGCTTCTCTTCTCCCACCCAAGAAACCCTCAACAACTGTGAGCATGTTTCTCTCAAGACCACATACTCCTGCTCTTCATACGATGTCAAACCATCCTTCTCTGTCAATGACCTGAGTTCCTTCCAGCCCAAGATCTCTCCTGGCTACAGGAATAACCCTTTCTAAAGAGCAAATACCGTGCTGAAGTCTTCCTGCATGGCAAGTTCCAGTTCCTGAATGTCTAGTGGTGATGATGATGAAGTACACCACCTTAAATAAAGCTAAGACAAATTTTTATGTTATAAGACCTCAGCTTTGTTTATCCTGACAAAATGTTGTGATACCTACTAAAAGTTGAGAAATCAATTAACACTTGGAGCAACTGATGCAAATTTTACTGCTTATGCATTAACAAACCTACAGCAAAGCAGTGGATCTGTGCAGCAGTTTAGGATGACATCCAGGGATCAAACGCATCAGGACAGGAGTCACATTTTGCCCCATCATCTTCAAAGATTCTTCCAGGTCAGAGGAATTACTGAAGCCTGATCAGGAACATCATTTGTGCCCATATTCTACAGTCATGATGAATAGAATTTTATGAAATAAAATACTTGTTTCCTGTGTTTAATTTCCTTAATCGTATTTCTACTTTTCTTGATGTTTATCTGAGTTCAGACTAGGAATGACAGGAGGAATAAACCAGAAAAACAAGTACCTTGAAATGAGTAGGCACATTCATTTCTGTTGACTTTTGAGGTTCACAATAAAGCATTCCAACTCCAGTTCGCTACCACCCTGGTATCAATACATGCTGGGTGATGAAGAGAGTGAGTAGCCCTGCCAAGAAGGACTTGGATGTACTGGTGGATGAAAAGCTACACATCAGCCAGCAATGTGTGCTTGCAGCCCAGAGGGCCAGCTGTCTCCTGGGCTGCATGAAAAGAAGCCTGGCCAGCAAGTCAAGGGAAGTGATTTTGCTACTCTATTCCCCTCTGGTGAGACCCCACTTGCAGTACTGTATCCAGCTCAGGCAAGACACGGCGCTGTTGGAGAGGGTCCAGAGGAGGGCCACAAAAATGATCAGAGGGCTGGAACCCCTCTGCTATGAGGACGGGCCGAGAGAGTTGGGCTTGTTCCGCCTGGTAAAAGAGAAGGCGCCGGGGAGACCTTCCTGCAGCCTTGCAGTACTTCCCGGGGGCTTCTCAGAAAGACGGGGACAGACTTTTTAGCCGGGCCTGTGGTGACAGGACAAGGGCTAACGGTTGCAAACTAAAAGAGGGTGGATTTCTACTAGATAGACGGAAGAAATGTTCCACAAGGAGGGTGGTGAGACACTGGCACAGGTTGCCCAGAGGGGTGGGGAGATGCCCCATCCCCGGAAACATTCCAGGTCAGGTTAGGCGGGGCTGAGAGCAAGCCGAGCTCGTTGAAGGTGTCCCTGCTCATTGCAGGGGGGTTGGACTAGATGGCCTTTAAAGGTCCCTTCCAACCCAAACAATTCTATGATGTTTAAAAGTTGACTCACAATTAATTTCTAAGAACTCAAAATTACTTGTCAGTACATGTAGGTGACATGCATACCCTCTTATCAGATATTTTAAGACCATGATTAATTTTCAGATTAAAGCTGTAGAGAAAAATCAACCACAGTGATGTCTCTGCCAGCAGAGGATGCAGTGGCCTGCAAAGCGCGCAGCAGCGCGGGTATGCTAGCGAGAACTCAGCAGAGGTGAACTACACTAGCGTTACCTTGCTTCTCGGAGGGTTTCTCGGTGCCCACTGAGCTCCACGCAGTTCAGCGCAGACTGCTGCTGCTTTGTCAGTTACTTGCGTGAGAGCTGAGCTGAGGGTGCATACACTACCCTAGAGTCTGAGGCATACACCCAGAAGAAAAGTGTGCTATCAGTGTACACAGGCAGTCTTCTTTCAGAACTTAGGGATGCTTTGTGAGGGAGATGCGAAGATGCACGGGGAATAGCTGGCGCTGGGAAAATATTGTTCCAGTGCGTGCCTGCAGTGCGGCACTATTTCCATAGCTGTGGTATATCTGGTTTCACGGCTGTCACATCTTTACTCTCTCACTTTTTTCTTTCTTATGTAATATCCCCTTTAGGATTCTCTGAAATATTCACCAAATGCTGAAACAACACAAGCACCTAAATTTAGTATAAATCATGGTAAACTCCAGGATCATTCTTGCAGGGAAATCAAGCTTTCTGAGAAGTCTGTATGCATGAGAACTATTTAATGTTCTTTGCAATATACAGTAGGGTATTTTGGTGTTTTTTGAGGGTTGGGGTTGCAAGTACCTTTATTTTTTATTACTTTTCCTGTCTTCCTTAAGTATCTGAATCTTTCATTCTGCAAAAATGTAGGCATATGTCTTCCAATCAAAGCTGGCCTGCCTGCCTATGGGGCATCCAAGTAGGTGAGAGCTGGGAGAGTATTAATGAGCGGTACAATGTGCTGTTGTAATGTCAAAGCTAGAGTAGGGTGGAGGGACTGCTTGTATTCACAGTCTGTTTACAAGTGGAACTATTACCTTTTTGAAGCTTGTCCTTTCTACTGAAAAGTTTTTTCCACCATTTTTCTATTCCAGAAATTAATTATACGGCAAAGAGCAGTGCAAAATTCTAACTGACGTTTTTCAGCTTTTCACTTTACATAGGGACTTAAATGCCAAAGTAAAACATGCAAGCCAGTAAAAAGAGGGAGCTGAATTTCTCAGCAACCCCAGATGTTCATACATTAGAACATGAAGTTTTTCTTTGATTTTTAACTTTACCGATGAGTGTGGGTCAATGTTATTCAATAGGGTATTTGGAATGGGGTCTTTCTGGAGGGTAAGGTGGATTAAAGCTGCAGTGGTAAAGCAGTAGAATGCAACATTGCTTTATGGTAGTGCATATATTAATATCAAGTATACTGAAGATGAAATTAGTATTTCTACTTACCTATTCCTATTTTGGTAATGTGCTGTGGCAAGAGAAAAATATTTTTTGTGGAAATTGATTGTTTTTTGTCTTCACTGGACATGTGACGAGATACTTTTTATTCTTGGTATTTTATTTTTTTCATACTTTTAATTTCTGTTCCTGGGTACATGTGTAAGGAGAGTAGGGAATATGGCCTCTTGGTAGGTGGGTTGTTTTTTATTCAGAGGAACGGCAGGATCAGATAATGCAAGTATTGGCACTGTTTTCAATTTAATTTTATTAAATAATGTGAAATGCATTGTTTAGCTGCTTTATAACTTTGAGTCTTTTTCTTCTATTCTTCTTTCTATACAAAGCAGTCAACATAACAGAAAAAAAGAAAGTTTACATTTGACTGACAGGTGGTTATGACTTAAAGATACTTAATTCCTGAATCTTTTAATGAAATTGTTTTTCAATGATTAGACAGTTAACCTTAAGCTAATTGGTTTTTAAGGTATCTAACTTGATACTTTAAGCTAATGAAATGAATTGGCTGTGCAATGGCACATGGTGGCAATGGAAGAGAGTCATTCTTTTCTTACCTGCATCGCAAATCTCTATGCAGATGTCACCATTAGGATATCTACTGCTGTATATGAAAGGCAAGGACTGTCATGCATCAGTCAAGTTAGAAGTAGCATGAAAATCAGACCTATACATTTTAGTTGGTACGTAACATGAATGCAGGCAGTTGAGCATTTGCCCCTTTCTTAACACAGATATCAGCTCTACGCTTTCCACTAGAGGAGCTTTTAAATGGGATTTCTTTCTGTGCTGACACTTAAAGACCCTGAGAGAAAAGGAGAGACGAACAATGGGTCCCATGAGGACAGCAATAAGAAATTTTAGCCAGATTTCATTACTTTAGTTATCTCAGAGAACACATTCTCAGAAGAATATCTTCTCAATATTCTTCTTGAAAACTCAAATACTCCCTAGCTAAGTGCCTCTTCAGTTGAAATACTAAGATTTTTGGTGGAACAAGGCAGCCCAAAATATACATGGAAAATGGGAAAACAGATAACACAAAATCCTGCCTTCTTTTTAAGCTTCAGTCAGTCCAGTAGTAAATATGTTCTCTGTTTTAAGCCTCGTTAATTTCTTTGAAGATGTAATTGGATTTTTACATATCTGTTCACTAAATGTGAACCTTTTCTGGATGGTTGATAGTTCCTTTATGAACACAGAAATGCCATGGCAAGTCCATATATGTGATTTCCAGGATTCACTCTACTGTCCCTTTCATTGGAGCTGCACCCTGGCCAAAGAAGCCAGCTGTAGACAGGAACTGGGAAGGATCATTTCTGCAGTTTCTTGTATTTCATTATACCAAAATGTTATGTAATGATTAAGAGATTAAAACCAACACCTTTTATCTGAGATTACCTACCTGAAGTACTTTGATTCTAGGTTAACAAAGTAGAAAGAGATTCTTTGATAGAAGAGCTTTCTGGAAAGAGTCGTAAGTATTTTTTCCACACAAAATTTCCTGTTCTTTAGAAAATCATCTGTTCTTGAGAAAGAGGGAAGAAAAACTTATTTTGGAAAATCAAATGCCTCTAATTGTATCTTTAGTTCTTAATGATTTTAAATGCTTTAGTTAATTCAACTTACTGAGTCTTTTGTTGAAAGAACAAAACAGAAGCATGTGTAATTTCTTTCTCAAGCTAATTACCGACTCAGGGTTTTCTACGCATGGAATAACATAATGGAAAAGCTAGAGCATACTATGTCACATTAAGGAGAAGACGGTATTATGGTGTGCTGCCATCCCATGTTGCCAGCTGTCAAATTTCTTGGTGCAGTCAGTGTTTATCACACTACATCCACGTATCTTGCATCAGTGTGCTCTTAGGTACCATTAGTATATAGAAATGGGGAAGAAAAAGATGTATTTACTTCTTCTTTTTCCGTAGGGCTCTAGTAATCAACTATTTGCTGAACGCTCAACGTTGTGGTTCTTGTCCTGAGAATCAATTGCAGGCCTCAGATGCTGTGAATTGGGTGTTTTCTTTCAGGTACAAAGTGTCTGCATAAGTAGTGATCTTAATACACTTAGCAGCTTAGACAGAAATTAATCTAAGGAAAGACTACATCAAAAACACAGACCTTCAAGTGATCTTAGCTGAAATGAAAGCAGGTGATGTCTCCATTTAGTGTGTGTTGTGCCTTCAATTAAAGCACATGTATAAACAGTTTGTGTGACCTTGCCTGCTATAGCAGCAAGAATAACTGCAGGAGAGGAAAGAATTAATAAAGACAAGGACAATATAAACTGCTTTTCAGCAGACAGTGCTGACAGCAACAGAAAAAATTTTCCCTCCTGGACAAAATCGATGATCTTGAAAATCATCACAGAAGATCTAATCTTGAGTCCTCCTGGTATACCTACAATTGGGAGACTGCTGATGCACTGGAGTTTCTGGGAAGAACTCTTTACTCTGCAACCCGATTGTTTACCCTGTGCCTAAAACTTCCATGGAAGAGCCCAGGCTACATAAGACTTCAGGTTTTCACACCTTGTTTTCTTGTATGAAATAATTACACAGTTGTACTTCTCCTTTCCCTGTGGTTAGCCTAATTTTGTTCTGCCTCCCACCTCTGCAAAAATTCAGTTGAGTTAATAGAAGGATGATAGAGGATAGATAAAAATATGCTGGGATGCAAAAAATTAACTCCATTTATGGAGAAAGCCGGATGACATCCTTTGTTTGCATAGTGGTTTCAATAGGCTAGATTTAAGCAACAAAGCAGTAATTTACATTTTGCATTTTGTTAAGTATGAAGAATTTTTTTTTTCCTTTCAGAAACAGGTGGTAGCTATAAAAGAATAGAATAAACAGTTTCAAAAGATAGACTTCTGAAGACTGTAAGTAATTTGTATAAAAAACCCTCAGAGGACTTGTTTTAGTCAATTGTATTATTACTCTCATATTTTCCAATAACTTTAACCAAGAAAATTTCTTTCAAATGGGTATACTGTGTAAGAATTTGATATTTATGCTTAAAAATACTGCATATCTGTCCTCAGAATATCTAACTGCTTATATTTAAGGAAATAACATTTTAAATTATACAATTTCAGCTTGGATTTCTTTCATATCAAAGCCAGGTTTGCAATACCTGTATTCTGGGAGTTACAATATTCAGTCTGGTGTTTCAACCTGGATATGAAGGTGACAACTTATTGATAGGAACATGGTTATTGCAGTATAAGTAGGTAAATAATAGAAAAAGGAAGATAAGAGAGCTCCTTCTGACATCTTCCCTGACTGTAACCACATTGTCCCGATATTCTATTTGCTACGTTTTTCCCCATTTTACACCTTCAGGAATTCATGAGGAAATTTTAGAAGAAAGTAATCTTCAGGCTGACAAAGGTATATTCTAGAACTGATGGAGAAAATATGACCTCCTTTATGGGTTTTTATGGGTTTTATGTTTTTTCTGTCCTTTAGGGAAAAAAAAAAAAGGTGTTCTTTTTGTCTAACACAGAATAAAATAAAAAACTTGCCCAATCTCTTTCTGCTTTCCTTTCATCCCTCATGGTAAAGACGACCCAATATTAATTCCTGTCATATGACTGTAAAAGACCTAAATGTATCCCCCTTGACACCCACTGACAGGCACCTTTGTATCATAGAAAAAGAGGAATAATTGGCAATCCTTTGATGATACTTGATTTTCCCTAAAGGAATCGTTGTAGAATTCTTCAAGATGTTGTTAATAACTGTCAGTATGGGAACTGTTCCTGCCTGAAAAGCTCAGGAGCATTCACAGATGTAATGGCAGGATGGGCAGCCCTTCTAGCACATTTTGCTCGTGCGAAGAACACTGCTGAATTAGCTGGAAAGGCATATGGACATCCCCCCCGCCCCCTTTTTTTTTTTTTTGGTATAAGCAATTGGTGTAATGAAATCTCAAACTGTAGAAAATTGCCACTGAGGTTAATCAAAGGATCTTACAGCAGTAAAGACTTGAAGGATTTGACTTAGGAGAAAGTTACAGTTTCAGTCTGTCTACACAAGATGACTGTAGTTTTGTAAAGGTTGTCTTTACAATCAAAATTGGCTGTTGCATTTTAAAAATGCAGAAATAACTTTTCAAGCAGGTTGTAGAAAGATATCAAGGATATCTTAGAAACAAATTTGTATGACAGAACATTTTATTTAATTATAAAATTAAAGACTAAACAGGGCAGAGATTTAACATATATGTAAAGCTAATTTGTCTGTATATAGTCACAGTGACTTAGGGCAAAGAACAATCTTCTTGGGACACCAAGTATATTTCTCAATCAAGTGGGAGGCATTTTTGCAAAGTAAATTTTCTTTGGCTTTAATTTAAAGCAAGAGTAATCTACGTGATACTTTTGAAATTTATGTTCACATGGTGATGTGAGAATACAGTTGAACTTACTTTTTACTTACGAAATGTGGGGCAGTAAAACTTCTTTGGTGCAGATGTTATTCTGCTTTAGAAGATAATTTCTGAGTGTTGGTGGTAATATTTATTGCTTTCAGACAGTGAAAATGCTCTGCATGTAAGAGAGAATCACCTGTGATGTTGAAATGACATTTAGTGACAATTAGAGTCATGAAAAGACTAACTATTTGAGGCTAACCATTAGACTAATTAAAGACAGACCTTTATGACTGATTGGAATTTAGCATCTGGTAGAATTTAGTTATACTGGAATGTGGACATATGTGGAAATATTTAATATTTTAGTTTGCATGCTGGTGTTTATTGGGTACCAAAAGGGTGGAGCTTTATGGATGTAGCTGTTGTGGGCAAAGAAAACATGGATCAAATGGCTTTTTAGAGAGTGTTGTCACAAAGTATTTCAGGAATACTTATTAGAAAGCTTCCATGATTAATGCTGTGGATTATGTGATGACATAAAATGGTGTGGAGGGGTGGAGTGGAAGGGAAAAATGGCAAGCAGTGGTAAGAAAGCGCATGTCCATACCTCTGTACGAAGGCATGGTGTGTGCTAACTCTATAAACTTATGTGTGAAAGTTGTCTTTGCTATTGGCTACTGCTCCTGAATTTTCTTGCCTCCAAAAGTGAAGTTTATGTCAGTGTCATAACTGACAACTTAACAACACAGTCTTACCTTTTAGAGACCACTGTTGGGACAAAAATGGCATGGTGAGGAGGAATAATAGGTTGTCAGTTCAACTGTGAACTTCACTAGCTGAGTGCTTTGTAGTACCCCAGAATACTGGAAATGAAAAGATGTGTCCTGCTTTTGTTAAAAGAGAATAGAAAACCTGAATGATAGTATCAAAAGCAACTTTCCCACATGAGTTACTGGAAGAAAAAAAAAATATTAAAAAAAACTTGTAAGCATAAATGAAGCTGAAAGGAAGTTAACACAGGTATTTCAGTGAGTCAGGGAACTTCCTCCAGGAATCTCAGTACCTCGGGAGCAATGTGAGTTTAATGGAGTGTCAGCCCTTTTGTCTATCCATTTGTCAGTCAGAAAAAAGGCCATGACCATATGATGAGGAGTATGATGAGTACTTTCCCTGAAGCAACGAGTGAAGTCTCTTTCTTTTCAGTATCAGAATATATGTTGAAAGTTTTCTTTTAAAATAAAAAAAGACAAGAAAAATGGGATGACTGTTTTTCTTATTGCCTAATCCATCTAATATATGATACAGCAGCTTGAGATTTTAAGATGAAAAACATTATTCAAAGGGATTTTTACACTAAACATCTATCTTCAGCTCTGCAATATATGTGTAATGTAGCTTTTGAGTGATGACTTAAGACTGTGAGCAGTGGATAAGTGTCATCAGAGAGTGCAAAACTGTGGAGAAACTGAAAGCTGTGTCATTGTTACAGGTAAGTCAATCTACATTTGAACAGCATTGCTGTAACTGCCTGAAAGTCAATATGAAAGTATTACTAGAGTCTGGATATGACAAGTAACATTTTTCAGCATTGAGCTCAAAAAGTTGACGTGTGAATAGAGATGAAAAGAGGAAAAAAGGAAATTCTGCTGTTCATCAAAAACTAGAGAGCACATAAAACTGTCAACTGTAGGAGGAATAAAATTGCCTTTTGCCATCCTTTTCAGTTATTGCTGCTTAAGAGCCAGCAGACTAAGTATGACCCATAGTCTGTGGCAGCACTGGTGGAGTTGTGATATACATATACAACTGAAGTTGGTACCTGGGATTGGCCTGTTTGCAGTTGACAAGCTAAAACTCCTCACTAGTACAGAGTCATTCTGACAGGTCTGTGCTGCTGACCATTTTGAAGGCCTTTTTCTAGTGGGGCCTCAATTGCATAACCCATTTATTCTTGATAGAAGAGCATACATGTCTAAGAGAGTATTTTCTTTCCAATTCATCTTATCTCATTATTTCAACTGAATCCAGAGATGTTTAAGACGCACTGAATATAAAAAGGGTAGAGACTATTAGGGAAAGGAATGCATTGGTGTGGCGGG
>NW_010518355.1:33212-33554 GCF_000687285.1 Phaethon lepturus | reverse complement strand
CGGGTGCCCCTTGTGGGGGGGCGGGGTGCGTTGGGAGCCGCTCTCTCCCTCCCTCAGCTGGACAGGGGGAGAAAAAATACTACGAAAGTCTTAAGGTTGAGGTAAGGACAGAGAGAGATCAATCAACTAATTACTGTCATGGGCAAAACAGACTTGACTTCAGGAAATTAATTTATTGCAAATCAGAGTAGAATATTGAGAAATAAAACCAAATCTTAAAACACCTTCCCCCCACCTCTCCCTTCTTCCTAGGCTTAACTTTACTCCTGAATTCTCTACCTCCTCCCTTGCAGCAGTGCAGGAGGACAAGGAATGGGAGTTGTGGTCAGTTCATCGCACGTT
>NW_010518355.1:4997-32709 GCF_000687285.1 Phaethon lepturus | reverse complement strand
TGGAAGACAGTCCTTCACAAATTCCTCCAATGTGAGTCCTTCCCACAGGCTGCAGTTTTTCACAAACTGCTCCAGCCTGGGTCCCTCCCATGCGGTGCTGTCCTTCAGGAATAGACTGCTCCAGCGTGAGCCCTCCACGGGGTCACAAGTCCTGCCAGCAAACCTGTTCCAACATGGGCTCCTCTCTCCACGGGTCCACAGGTCCTGCCAGGAGCCTGCTCCAGCGTGGGCTTCCCACGGGGTCACGGCCTCCTTCAGACCCATCCACCTGCTCCAGTGTGGGATCCTTCATAGGCTGCAGGTGGAGATCTGCTCCAGCGTGGAGGTCCGTGGGCTATAGAGGCACAGCCTGCCCCACCATGGGCTTCCCCAGGGGCTGCTGGGGAATCTCTGCTCCAGCGCCTGGAGCCCCTCCTGCCCCTCCTGCTGCTCTGACCTGGGGGTCTGCAGAGCTGTTGCTCTCACATATTCTCACTTCTCTCTCCAGCTGCCTGTTGCGCAGCCATTTTTTTCCCCCCTTCCTAAATGTGTTATCCCAGAGGAGCTACCACCGTTGCTGATGGGCTCGACCTTGGCCAGTGGTGGGCCTCTCTTGGAGCTGGCTGGCACTGGCTCTATTGGACACAGGGGAAGCTTCTAGCAGCTTCTCACAGAAGCCTCCCCTACAGTCCCCCCGCTACCAAAACATTACCACACAAACCCAGTACGATTGGTGAACATGAATGCAGTTGTGCAAATGAACTGTACCTTCAGCAATATGACCGGACAGAACTGACAATCAACAGCTGCTGTTGTCAGCCAAGTGCTGAAACTGATTCCTTTGTGACAGAAAACCAAGAGAGCATGGATGAGAAAGACTTTATTTAACAAACCATCTGTTTCAAATAGATTGCCCCAATAAGAGTTGAAAACTGTTCATCCATTGTCTATTCAGTTGGGCAATGTGTTAACACATGAGACCAGGACTGGTTATTTCAGTCCAGTTGTTGATGAACAGTTGTCCACGTGACAAAGAACCACTGATGTTCAGAGGTCTTTGTCTGCAAAACTTAGTAGAAGTATGTAAAGCTGTACATTCCCATGTGCACAATTGTTCTTGCTATTTAGAAATATAGGACTGGCTGCCACGGTATCAGGGAAGCTTATTTTATCACTTCAGAAGCAAAGCTGCTTCTGTTAAGAAATAGATCTTCAGCTGATGAGCATGGGAATCCATATCTTATCTGCAATTCTCAGAGATTCATAGTTAAACTCAAAAGCAAATTTTCAAACTATAATCACTGTGCAAATTCTCTCTTGTGTGTATAATTGTAGTGGGTTTTAGAGCATTATTGCTGTAAAAATCTTGCTACTATGTCAAAAAGCTGATAAATCAGAATGAGGGGAAAAAAAATAACCAAGCCTTTCCCTGAACCCATAATGCTGAAATTCTCATTAGGGACAACACATAAATTCTTGCGAGACCTCCAGCATGGCAGAACACTGACCTAGCTAACAGTCTGTACTTGAAATGATAATCCCATTCACTTTACAGTGTTTATCTCGGTGAAAGTTGTGACTAGGTATTTCACAGAAGCATGGGTGTTAGGACTAATGCGTGCCTTGAACTTTAAAGGAAGCTAGGGTTTGACATTCATTAAAAAGGAAAGTTAGGACTTGAGCACTGCATTTCTGCATTAGATTCTGTTCCAGGAGATTATAAACACAGTGATTAGACATTTTTCATATGATTAAAGCTTTATATTGCCAGGGATTAATTGCCTTCCATTAGACTCCACAGACAAAAGACCTTGCTTTGGACCACAATGTGAAACAAAATGGCTGATTTCATGTGACTCGTTACACACAAGCAAAAAAGAGAGATGTCTCAGTAAAGGAGTCTGCACTGTAGATCTGCTGTCATATAAAAGAGACAGCAATGTGTAGCAACAATATCAAAAGCTCTGAACTTTGACATCTGACTCTGATGTTATAAAGTCCCATTCACTTTATTGCTTGCTGTACGATGCCAGTCATACTTGAGATCACTTTCCTGCTGGTGTTAGATATTTCTGTCTAGCTGTTCTTTTGGTTTTTTTTCTTTTCCAGTGATCAAAATGACAAGTGACTCAGTGTTTAGTTTAATGTTATTTGTCACAGGTAAATATCACTTGATTGTTTCAGTCATTAGTGAGGAAAAGCTGGTAAGAGGGAAAAAATGCTAAGGAAACCAAACACAAGTTGCAGCGCATGGGGTATGGTACAGACTGTGTTTTGATTGAGTTGTTTTTTCTCCCTACTGTTATTTTTGTGAACTTCTTACATCTGACTTGAAAAATACCATGCCAAATGAGCTTGCTTTTTGTTGATGCGACTAACATGTGACACACAAGCAAGGTTTCTTACACGTAGAAATTACTGTTTTGTTTGAAGGGAGCTCAGGCCTTTCATATTTCAGTAATGACTGTGAACACATACAAAGTGAGTTTCCTTATGGCAGCAACAAGCATTAAGCTTGGCAGCAGAGGATATGTAGTCAGAGCTGCTGCCATTTGCACGCTTTTTTAGCCTGTGAGCATAACACACTTTTTTCATCTTGTTAACATCATTACCTTGCTAAGCTGGAATTTGTGGTTTTTTGAGAGACCTTGACTTAATATAGAATTAACTCACTTATTCCATATTAATAATCATAATATCACTGAGATCATATTCTGATGTCCTGTTTCTCTTACCTGATTTATTTTGACATTTCTATTGACCTTGCATAAAATAACTAGCTTATCTGTTTGCTCTAGTTTTGCAGTCTGGAGGGTTAAGAGAAGACAAGAAATTAATGCATGCATAAGAGATATGGATTAAAAACTAACCCTATCCACTTATTAAGAGTTGAAATTAGTATTTTATGTTCTTTATTTGAAGGGTTTGTTTACTGCTATTCTTCCTGCCAATTACTGTATTGCAGGTTTTATGTTTCTGTGACACTGGCGTGGTACTAATACATGAAGACTGCACAGAAATAGCTCTTTTGCTGTCATGTAAAAGGTAGAAACATTGGTTTGATTTAGTGTGATAATTCCTGCGGTCTGTTTTATGTGGTAACTGCCCTTCAGATAGTCTCTGCCCAGCTCTTCAGAGAAAGGCATACAGTAATCAGAGGCAAATATTCCATGCAGGAATTGAGGGAAAACTTGCTTTTCGTTCCCACTGTCCTTGAGGATGATAGTAAAAAGACCGTATCGCCTCTAACTTTCTCAGTTATAATCTCTGCCCTCACCTAATCATGCAGCTTTAGGAAAAGGGCTGAATGATAGACAAAGGAAGCACAACTTGTAACTCCCCTTGGATTTTCAGTCTGGAAATATACTTTGTGTTTTTGTCAGCTTTGATCACATATACACCAACAGACACTACCTGGGCTCACTCTTCCATGACCCTAAGTCAACCAAGTTGTTCCTCAGAGCCATGGACCATTCTCACAGCCTGCTAAATAAGTTAGGTTTCCAACTTCTTTATCAGTTAGAGTAGAAACCCTGATTTAAGACCAACTTATTTGTGAGATACTGCCTAAACCTGGTGTCTAAGGCACTGTTATTGAATGAAAAGTCATGGTCAAACTTTAATTTAAAGGTCAAGTTCTAAATCTAAGCTTACCTTAGGAGGAGATAGCATTTTGTTATGTAAATAGCATCAAGATTAACCTCACCTATAAGCCGAAAGAAATCTACAAAATCTCACTTTATCTGTATTGGCAAAAGTTTTGTAATAATAGCTATTCTGTCTATAAAATCTGATCCTAAGCACATAGACATTTGCATATTAATCTGGATTGTACTTTGTATGAATAGCAAAAGATAGTATTTTAAAAGTTTTTCACATTCTGCCTTCTGCCAATGAAAACTAATCCTTGTATTGCTTGCCAAATGCACTACCTGAGGAAAATGAAGAAATGTTTCTTATTTGTCTTTTGTTTCCCTTATTATTTCATTTTTATTTAGTTTGACTAAATATAAGTCTTAGACTTAAAGAATGTGATATTTATGGTCACAGCAAAAGCTTCTTTTAAAACAGTTGGTGGTCTGGCTGCATATACTTGCTTTTAAAGAAACGTGCCCTTTTCTAAACCCAATGCCCTTTGCCGTGGACAATTAATATGTTAACATTTTCTAATAGCTTAGTTGATGTCTAAGTCTAGTATTTAGATACTGTGCATATAACCTTTTTGTTTCCTCTAGTGTTCTGTGTTGGTTTTCACATTTCTCAGCCTGAATTAATGCAATGGTCATCTAAATGTTAATGGTTCTGTAACAGTTAGCACCAAAGTTACTACCGTAAGTGTTTAATGCTTTATGCCCAAAATTTGTTGTTGAGCATTTGATTAGTGTAAAGCATTAATCAAAACATTTTTTTAAAAATTAATAAGCAAATTGAATTTTTCATTGTGATACTTAAAAAATTTACCTACTTGGGCTTTTTTTGGACTTTTATTACCGATCGCAGAAAGCATATGGCTTTGATCATTTAGTTGGAAAGTTATCTGCTGCATTAAAGCCAATCTGTGCTGGGATGTTCACAGTGTCTTTGGATTGTTCCTGATGATTTGCATGAGCTATCAGAATTCTGCCTAGGGAAAACAGAACACTTTCTAAAAAACATGTGGAAATTTATTCAAAACAACATCACAGCACTGTTTTGTGACCAAAACCACATTCATTTCATTAAGTTAATAAAGCTGTAAGTCAGCACAGCATTTTCTAGATTAAATTTCGTTTGTTGGAACCAAATCTTCTCTCTAAATATTTTATGAAATACAGACTAAAAGATGGTAGGTGTTCATGTTGTGAACAGCCCACTGGAAGAAAAATAATCTATGTCTATGTTACCTATTAAGTCTGTGGTGAAAGCAAATAAAACTGGTTAGAAGTAATTGTCTGCAGCAGAACAGACCTTATTCACTCAGAGGCTTAAAAATCTAGTTGTCAGAAAGTAAAGAGAGTGCCGTGTTCCTTAATTAACCGTATTCCTGTGACACAGTTAGCAAAGTTTTCTGACAGGCTAGAGCTGTATCACTTTACTGTCTTACATAAGCCAAGGTGCAATACATACGGAGTTCCTTAGGCTAGCCACCGCAAAAAATTGTTAGCTTCTATGATTTTGTGTCAATTGATCAAAGCATTCAATTAGTCAAATACTGAGTACTTTCTGAAACAGTCTTCCTGTAGATCAGAACAGGTTGTCTTGTTACCTAGGGTACTTGCATTTTTTTGTACAGTTTTCAGCTAGCCAAATGGATCATTCCCCTGAGCTGGAAAACAGAAGAGTTGCACCTGCTTGAAAATAAAAAACAGGAGTTGGAGGGCTGGATATGCTCCTGATCCTGTTGATTTTTCTGCAGGCTCTGAAAAGCTCTGATGTGCACTAGACAATGAGTGTCAGTAACATTTTAGCCCCAATTAACTGCTACTGAAGTGACAAAAAGGCAAATAAAAGCCAGCCTTGGCTTTTAACTGAGAAGGAGCTGTCAGCCACCAGGAGGTCTGCTGAAAGAGCTCTGTGCAGTCTGTCTCAGGCTCTCAGCAGCCCCCAGGACCTTGGTACAGCAGGAGGCCCAGCATGTGGGGCTGCGGCATACCAGCTGCCCTTCTGGTCGCACTCCCTCGTGCTTTTCCTAGCTTGCTACGGAGCCTGTGAAAGTATGATGCCTGACCCTTGTAAAGACAGCTTTCTGTGAGAGTAGGAAAGATGACATTATCAGAGGCCATGGCTGAAATAAACAGAGGTGTTTTGCAGCCACAAACTGAGATCTTACTTGACTGTTACCTCAACCCTGTATCCACACACTGAGGAGAAATAGAATCCCTTTGGATGGTTTTGGTTTTTTTTCTTTAAATGTTGGGACTGGTGTCTAATCTTTGCACTCAGGAAATAACTCCCCTGATGGGCCACATGGAACCCTGGTGATACTTCCAGGTGCCACAAACAAGGGCCCGAAACATTAAGAAAAGATTGATGTGTTGTGGCTGTGCTCAGTTATCAGTGATGGAAGTTGTCCGTGTCGTGAGGGTGCACCTGGGCGATCCCAGAGGCAGGGTGCTTGGTACTGGCGGTGCTTCCCAGGGAGATGGGCTAGAGGTTGCAGTCCGTGGAGAAGGTAGGGTAAAGAAAAATATTGCTGGCAACAACAGGTTGCTAAAGATGTGGTGCAGAGCCTCACTATGAAGCGCTTTTCTGTCATGAATATTCATAGCATCCCTGTCATAAGTTCCACGTGTAACATATCTGCAGATATTATTTTGCTGTCTAGTGTGCGTGAGGTGGTAATGTCTTCCCCGTGATGGTCATATGAGCTGAGTGTAGTGACCTTCTTGTCCATATCCTAAAACCTCAGAGTGCTGACTGGGATTGAAAAGGACTGGAAAATAAGCATCAAGCTCCTGACTGTTATTTTCCCAGTACGTGGTGCACATCTTGTTTCATAGGCAGCAGCAGAGTGTTATTGATCAAGAATAGCATATTCTTCCCTTAGATGCAGGATGGGAATTACATTATTGGTGTTTGGAGAAAGAACAATTCACAATGGCTCAGTTTCACTGGTGCCATCTTTGAGGGTGCCAAAAAGATGGGGAGACAGAGCTAGACAGGACTTTTCTGCTTGTGGTGTGACCTTGTGTTAGTTATCTAACCCTTTAACTTCAGAGATATAGCCATTAATGACTGTAGGAAAAGGAAAAGCTGACCAGTAGGTCTCCCTTGCTAGCTTTTGGGTTAGGATTCATTAGCTTTTTGGTAATAATAAATTAGAGGAGAATTTGTAAAAGCTGTCTGAGAAGTGTATTACTGGTTATTTCTTTTACAATTCCAGGAAATTCCCCTAGCTAGTTTTCCCCTAGCTGAAAGAGGGTGCTCCTGTGAATTGTCAGTACGGTGTTTCGTTTCTCATTCCTTCTCTCCATCAAGAGTGAAATGCTCACAGTTTCTCATTTGTTGACTAATTCTTCATAAAGCTGTTAAAAAAGCTCTGAAATAGTTTGTAAGTTTTTTGTTTTTTCTTTAAGTTAAAGATCATCTTAAATGGACTCAACCTTATTTAAGGATCTGCAAATGAATAAGAATTTTCAAGTATCACCTGTGTACTAGTGGATGGGCATATCTTAAGTAATCAGTTTAAAAATGAGTTTCTTAATTATATACACAAGAAGTCCATTTGAGATCTACTGTGTATTCCAGTCCATAAAAATGGGCCTGGAAAAAGTGATTCATCCTTTTAATGCCCTGTGTAACTAGCCAAGTCATATTTTGTTGGCATCCTAGTCCTAGGAAAATGCTGTAATCATTCTATACTACTAACCTGCTGAAGTTAAAGTGAATCCCAGGATTTATATGGATGAGTGAAATATGAATGTTAAAGTTAAGCAGATGCTTACATAAAGAGTGGCCTAATTAGGCTAGATGATGTTCTATTCTTAAGCAAACCATTTTCAGCTTTGCAGTCTAAACAGTGAAAGGGATGAGTTGCCTTTTTATCAGCCTAGTGTTTGCATATGTGGGCAAATCCAGATCATATGCAGTTAAGCATGTTGTTAGTGCTTTGCCAAATCCAGACTTTAATGCAAAAAACATTATGTACTTGAGAACCCTAGGAAAAACCTGAGGAGTCAGTAGAAGATACTGGAGCTGTGGTGTTACAGTGTGCTCCTTTAAAAATCTTTGGATAATCCCATTGCATGATGTGCTTTATTAGAGAAACCTTTAAAAATCCCTTGAATTATTATTCCTTTAGTTTATTATCTTCATTTCCATTTTGTAAAAAATAGAATAAATTCTTAAACCTCAGAATTTATTATCCAATCTATAGAAAGTCTACCCTGTAGTCCTCTCTCTTAATATTGGCTTACAATCACTGCTTAGTATCAGAATAAAAGCAGGTTATTTTGGTTCGGTTTTCAGATATTCCTGTCCTGGTTAGGAGAGGAATTAATTTTTAAAAAATGAATCCTTGAAAGATAATTTTAAAACTTTATTCCCTTATACTGGATGCTTTGTGAGTGCATGCTCTTTTTCAGTTCACTGCACTGTCTAGCCTTTCCTGTAGCTGAGAAGTTCTTTGGTCTCTAAAGGGCAAGGAGTCCCCTTCTTGACACTAAATTCAGCACTGCAGTATGTGATATTCTGTCTTAGAAGAGAAACTTTTTGAAAAGCTAAGACCATATAGGCAACTTTGCTCCGTGTGACTGTGAACTTCATTGCATATGCTACGATTCCAGGAAGAATGAAATAGAAGGCAGGTCCCTAATGTGATAGTTTTTAATTATTTACAAAGCTGAGTGTTTTTTAATGGGGCTGATGTACCTCTGTTCCAGATCATTTCCCCTGTCTCTTCCCTTCAAAACTCCACAAATAATGGGGTTATGGCATTGTTCAGCACTAATGCTCCTTCTTCCAGCTCTTCAACCCTGATGATGTTTACTGGAAGATGTGATGGATATTCAGACTTTACACCTTCTCATGTCTTATCTTTTTTTTCTGATGGGCAGTTTTGTTGTCTGATTGGAGATCTGTGATTCTTTTACATGTCTCTGTAATGCTAACAGGATTGAAAAGTAAAATCATACTTAATCACCTAGTAATGATGCATAAGTTGGAAAATGAAGAGCACATCTGTTGTGTATTTTACTTTAGCTTCAGTTGAATATACAATTCCAGCTGAAGTGTCAGCCCTAATTTACAAAGGGTACTGCTCTGCTTTTCAGGGCTTTATAGCCAAAAAGAAACGTTCTCCTGTTTCTCAACTTCATACATCTCTCTGTCACATAGTTTTTCTTTTTTTTTTCCCTTCTCTTTTTCAGGAATACACTGAAAGCACTATAAGCAAAAGAGCAGTATCAGCATCTTACAAATGAGGAAACAGAGGCACAGAGCATGGTAGAGACCAGTAAAATTTAGCAGGCTATGTACACAGACACAAGGAGACCAAAGTCTCCAGAGTCCCATGCAAACGATCTCAGTGGAGAACCAGTCTGGGAACTCTGCATGGGAATAACATTCAAGGTTAGCTAATTCATCCATATGTTTGTACTGTGTTTCACCTGGTTGCTTAAAGGTATTTGCATGTGGATGTTGTACACCATCTAAGCTTACAAGAAAACATGCATTAGGACCTCATATGGTGTGTTCTGCCAGTTTTAGACAAACATGAGTTCATTCAAACATCTATAGAGAAAACATTAAAAAAAAAAAAAAAAAGCAAAGCGATGTATTTCCATGTGGAAATTAGTATGTTCCCCATGCTGCTGTTCTTGGGCTGTATACTTGTTGGCTTTGTATTGTATGATATATAATGTTGTTTTTTCCATGACTCAACTTAATGATATTTGGTGAAGGCAATTACAGTAACATATTTACATTTTTAGGGAACTATAAAAGTGGGTCAAACACAAATATTTCACCTGAATGTTAACATTCCAAGCAGTAGGGAATGCAGAACGGCCTTGACAAAAAAATCTGTGCTGCTAATTTGAGATGAGCTTTATGGTTCCATGAAAATAAATAAATAAATCTCAACAGAGCAAAATACATTAATAATTAAAAACAAATACTAGAACATAACTCAAGAGATGTCACCATATGTAGCTAGTGTGATTCATGCAATAAGCACCCTTTATTTTGTTTGTTCTAAGTGTGGTTCAGAATTCTTTGCTGTTTCAGGCTTACCTTCACTTTTGTGTATCTCAGTACATCCTAGCTACTTTTATTCAAGTCCAGCAATAGAAATACCCCTAATTTCTTGGAATAAACATAGCGCAAGTATGAATCTCATTCATAAAAGTCAATAATCAATGAATATAATTCCAGGTCTGCGAAGAGAATAAACAGAGCCCAGAGCAAGCAAGCTTATTTTTACAACCAAACTGGAGGTGATAGGATGCTCAACAGGCTATTATTTTGAACTAGAATATTTGAGAAGCAGAACTGAATGGCAGGTGACTTTCTCTTGTTCAAGACCATCATTTGGATAAGAAAATTTCTTCCTTGTGGAAATGGGAAATGCTAATGCCTGCATTCTTGAATTCAATACCTGATTGACAAGCATGATGCTTTCAAAATTATATCATTCCCTGGTGTATTTCCTACAGGTTAATGTGGTACTGGTATCAAAGAAAAGAATCTACACAGAGTACAGAATTGTTATTATGACTAGGTGTAAGCCTACAATTTTTCAGCAATGTCTATGTAGTACTTTCTACGCATGCTTAGATACCTTTTGGGAGATGCAGCAAGCCCCTAGTCTAAAATTTTATTTCTTTTGAGGTGTTTTGCTAAAAGGGGGATTGAGCTTCTATGAAGCAAAAAGAGTAATCAAATGAAGAGCACTTTGCTAAACTAAAGAGGTTGTGTCAGTATTCTAATTATTGTGGACAGACCTAATTAACTTACTCTTACACTCTAGACATGTATTTATGCAAACTGCAAGAGGAGGGGAAAGGAATCCTTTCTCTCCAATGAACTCATCAGTGCGGGAAAGCTCTCAGGGGCAGATTAGTCTGGGAAAATTAGAAGTCAGATTTGGCTATGTTCTTTAATGGAAATATAATCAGCGATACATCTTTATGAAATGTGCACTGCCGTCACATAATACCCGCTTGGAGGTGAGGTAAGGGCTGGAGGCAGTAGTCCAAAATCATTAACATCCCCCAGGTGAATATAATAGGATGATAAATGCTCACTGGGAAAGGATTCATTTCAGTTTTCAAATGGTTTTGAAAGTAAAACACAAAGTCAGTCATTTTATATCAATTTAGTCAGCTCCATACTTTAATTCACTAATGAGAGACTTCACGTCCATCCATCCACAGTGTATTTGCAATGCCTGAGAGTTATTTCTGTTAGTACAATTACACCAAGGGAAGGTGGAAAGATAGGAATCATTCCAGTTTGCATCTTCATTTATGTAGTAAAAGTGAAGGCAGTGTTCTTCTATAGCACAGTATCAATCAATTGAGTTTCTTTACTAGAACAAAATAAAAAGGCCCAGTACCTGGATGGATATTTGGGTGAATAGACTTGCTCTGACAGCCTCCCTTCTTCTTATTTCTGCCAGGAGTGATAGGAGCAGGAGTAGATCAGAAACAAGTGTTTGTCCTGAATATTCTGAAATGCTTTAGAGAAAGGAAAAAAAAGCTTGGTTGTTTTGGCTTTGGCCCACCTGTTTGAGGTGGCAATGCTTTACGAACCTGTTGTTCAACTAAAAAAAATAAATTATGTGAGACCTTTGTAAGTTTAAGTAGACTATGGGCAGTCTTTGTGCTTCCATTTATCTACTCTTGCTACAGCAATTGGCACCTTGCAGATGACAGCAGAACAGACTTTTAATTTTAGTTAGCTCTCTAAAGTGTCATTAACCCCAAAGGATTAAGTCTTCTAGGATATAGACTGCGTAGGTCATAACATAGAGAACAATACCATTGTGTCATTTGATTTTAAACCTCCTTTTTTTCTTAAGGTATTATTCCTATTTTAAACTACATAAAAGAAGAGGAAGCACTGCTTCTCTACTTCTGAACAGATATAAGGAAATGTTATTGCTTTGCCTGAAGTACTGGGCTTTGAGAGAGATCTTAAAAAGCAAATTCACCCCTGGAAATGTTCTTTGCAATTCACATGAGCTATCTTGCTAATAAATCAAGAGTCTAGTATTAACACTATTCATAACTGAACAAAACAGGGCATTTTTGACCTCTGCTTAGTGAAAATATGCTGCTACAAATGGATCAAAATTGGCAACGTTAACAATTTGTGTGTTAGTCACTTAGAAAAGGAGGACAATTTCAGCTTTCTTCCACTGCCAGATTTATTGAGGAGTTTGGTTTTGCTGGGCAAATGCATCATGTGCACTTTGCAGTGTCTTAGCACACCCGCACCCTTACAAAGGCAGGTGCATCTAGCATGCTGTTAGTAAAATAGCAGCAAACAAGTAACTTCGAGTTCTCTACCTTTGACTTACAACAAAGTAGAGAAGCTGCGCGAAGTAACCTATGTAGGGGACGTGGCACTTGTATGACTTGCTGCCTCTTGTTAGTTTGCTGTCACACTGAAGGCAATAAAAGAAGAGCAGTAATATTGCTTGTGCATAATATTTTGTATCTAAGTGGTACTTAAAATAGGGTCATCTTATCAAAGGCGCATTTTAGGCACAACACTTCCTGCAAGCTCAAATGCTCTCTTAATGGCCTTCTCATGCATCTGGGAAATAATCACCTGTTTAGCAGATATTTAGGAATGCTTTAGCATCTGTTTAGGAGTGGTACGAACTAGAACTCTTAGAGAAGAAGTCATGAAATGCTTTTGTATTCAGAGTGGGCGTTAAGCATTGACTCCTACTGTCCATGATTACAGTATTGGAGAGAAATGCTAATAACAGGATAGACTGAAAACAAGCAAGTGGGTTGAATATAGTGACTTGTTACATGGATACATAAAGATATATGTATATGGATATCTGGTGGATAAATGAGAATCCTTATTAGCATTGTGTGTGTGCGTTGCTCATGTAGCCAAATGTTTTGTACACTGTCAGGAAGTGGACAACACTGCACGGTCTGGAAAAGATCAATGCCAGATTCATGCCAGGTAGGCATAAAAAGATGGGCATCTGCAGCACGGAGAAAAAGGCACATGGTGCATCGTGTTTGTAGGAAAGGCAAGCCTTTCTGGGAGTAAAAACTACATAGTCAAACCCTACCTGGAAGGCAGCTATGCAGGACACTAGCCAACGTCAGTTCACCTGGGATGTACAAATAACTGGGTTAGTTCTGGGATCTGAGAGCTGAGCCCGAGTAGCAGGTGGATGAATAATCTGAGCGGTAAACCCCAGTATGCTGAAGATTTCTTTTGTTGGCTTTGTGATTGTATCTTTCTCCACTGACATTGTGGCAGGGTGTGTGTTTGCTTTTTTAACTTTTGTACTCACCTCTCGAGCTTTCAGAGGCTTGAGAGAAACCTGTTGCAGAATAAAATATATATATATGTATTATTCCTTTCTGAGGAAGGAATTTCCTTTGTCAGATATGTCTTTTCTAAAAGCTTTTCAGGGAAAACATGCTGATGAGTTTCTGGATGCTGGGCTGGCATCCATTTTGAAGGATTTGCTTAGGCCTTGGCCTACTAGGCCACTAGTATATGACACCTTTTAGTATTGCTACACCAGTTTCCGGAAGGGCAGCTGAACTAAATACTTGTCTGTGGTGTGTCAGAGGTATCTGGCAGACTGCCACTGCTAAATTACTCAAGGTGGGTACCTGCAATGGCCGTTCTTTCTGTTCAGTGATACACTGAACATGTTATCCCTGGCTGAGAAAAACGTCAGGCCTGTGGGAGAAGCAGACGCTTTTGCCTACAGGTAACCTGCCTTTAGTTCAAGAGGCTGGGGAAGGAATCGGCTCTCCCTTCAGGAATTCTCTACCACCATTTCCCATTAAGCTTATGAGAGATATCTTAGAGACAATATCTTTTGGGAAGCCTTTAATTCATTCAGGTACTAATCGTGTGTAGAGGTAATGGAATATAAATCATCTTTTTTATAGAGTGGTAGATTAGTTGAGGTGTCATATTAAGCTCACTTTTGTGTCTGCAAAGGACTAAACTAGCCTCCCCCTGCCCACCTTGCTCCATATTGGGATATCCAGAATTATAATTTAAATCTTAGGGTTTTTAGTGTATGTGGTGATAGCATTTAATTAATCACCTCAGGAGCATAAAAATGGCGTGAGGTGTATTCATGTGGCAAGAATAATAAGAGTTCTGGGATAACCAGCAAATACAGGAGTGCCTGATGTGATTAATTGCTTTTGCAAGTGATTTAGAGCATAGAAGTTTGAGAAAGGTGTTTTTGCTGCTGTGCTCTAGACTTATAGAAACTCTTTCAAATTCTCCTGTATTAAAAGAAATAAATTCAGAAGAAGAAATAGCTTAATATATCGATAACTTTAAGAGAGCTTGACAGGTCTATGCTGATTTTCTCATAATGGCCTTTTGCAGCTGTAGCTTTGTGAAGCTGGAGATGAGAGCTCGGAGAACTGTGTTGAGAGTCAGGCTAGAGAATATTAAGAGAATGGGATCTGAAGTTTAACACTCCCTAGGCAGGTTTCAGGCCTGGAAATGCCTGTTAGTCTAGACCTTAGTATGGGAAGACAAGAGAAAGTTTTCTCCCAACCAGAGCCACTCTGGTCTGCACCTCTCCAGCTTGATGGGCTGGAGAGGAAAACACAGTTACAGAAATCTACACAGAGATAGAGTGCATCTTACACTTTACAATGGAAATTAATTTTCTAGCTATTCTGGTTTTAATGGTGACTTTTAAACTTAAAGATAAGAGATTAACCCCACAAGCTGGTCCATTCAGTGGAAGGACATTGAGGACACTGTTGATCCTCTGGACTGCTGAAACTGGTCATAAGAAGTGCTTTTGTGATCTTAAAGTTTGAACCAGGCAAGATACCAGTCTGCTTTTGATACCAGTGTCTGCTTTTCCTAAAGAGTTTAGGCTGAATTTGAATTCCCCAAAGTTCAAACCTCCAAGAATTTGAATTAGAGATTCCATTTCTTCCTCACTGGTGTTTCTTTGTTTCTAAGGAATATTTGAGCTTTAAAAGGTTGGGGGATTTAAGGACTTTTGTCTTTTTAACTTTGTTATTGGTGCTATTAAACCTCTAAGGAAATATTCAGAAAGCAGTGTCTTTAGATGCAGTGCTGAATTATCGCTCAGGGTAAGAAAGAGCTCAGGTAATTCCATATGCGCATGGTTATCGGTTTTTGAATATTGAGGATGAATTAACTACCACTTGACTTTGTGTTTTAGCCAAGTTCTCTGTTTTATATAATAGACTGAACTGTCATTCTTAAAACAAGAAGCTAGGGAAAAGAGAAAAACATCTCTCAGATCATGAAGAGAAAAGAGGTATGTGTCACCCCATTCATGCTTCAGACTTCTGCAGCTCTCCTGGAGACATGGGCAGGCAGTCTAAAACAGAAAGAGGGCAATTTCAAGAAGGAAGAAAATTTTCCCTTGATGACTCCCCCAAGGATTGTTGAAGCTGTAATTCAGGGCAAAGAACATTGATTCAAATGCAGGATGCCATGTCTCTCTCCTTTTGTTGCATGTTTCTTCTCCGAGGTGGTTTTCAGTTTCTGTAAGTGGGCTGCATTTCTTAGTAATACTGGGGATAAAGACAAAAATAAAAGTGGAAGAGAGATGGTGAGTATTTTATATTATGGATCAAATTTTGAATTGAAGTGAGAACATAGTTGAGAATGAAAACATGGGTAGCTGGAGCTCGTTTCACCCACTGCAGGGTACCTTCATCAAGTTCATGATGAAAATGCTTTTAACTGTCAGGATGAGGCTGTAAATCAGCTAAACCTTCATGTTTCTGATCTTACAGACTTTGGTTGTAAGCCAACTGTTCCACACAAAAGGGGGTCTTTCTGCAAGGCTCAAATCTGTCCTCCTTTAGTAGCTGGATGCAGCTTGCCCAGCAATGGTGTGTGGCGTGTGTGTGGGTCCAGTGTGATGATGCAGAACAAATGAGTCCATCAGAGTGTTTGTTTTGTTTTTTTTTTTTTCCAAAGAACAGTCACTTTAAAATGTGCTCTGTTTCTCATTATGTGGCCTAAAAGATTGAAGCCATGTAATCAAAATATTATCTTAATTACACTAATTACAGACCCTTACACTGAGAGAAATCTCAGGGTGTTTCTAATGTGAGCAGCTAATTAAGGTCTAGTAGAATAATGACAATGTAATTGCTTATATGTTTGTGTGGAGGTGTCAATTTAGAAACAAACTTGTATACAACTTGCTATAGGATGGTAAAAGTAGTCATATTCCTAAGTGTACTTAAGAAAAAGGTTTATGGGTTTATTTGTGGTTTTTTTTTTCTTCAGCCAGCAAGTGAAGCATCTTTTACTTATTTATTTTACTTATTTACTTATTTATTTTCTCTTTATTGAGAACTACGTTTGATATACTGTCCTTCTAGATTGATACAGTTACTTGGATTGTAAAATAGGGTAAATAAATTTTGCAGCTAGGTGAGTACTATTTGTTCGTCACTTGCATAGCTACTCTGAAGTTAAAGTTTTGGCTAAAGAGCCCATTTTGAAACCTGGGGGCTGCAGTTAGTGAAGACAGATCTCTGCTGACTTGCAGTAACTTTTTTTACTTGTGAAGAGGATTGAGTTACATACATTCTTCAGGACTTTTGAGCATAAAGTTTGTTAATGCTTTCTTTACACTATTGGGGACATGAAAACTTAAGGATTCAATATAAACCTTGAGGGAAAGGATATGCCAAAATGAGCATGTGATAAAGAGATAGGGACTTGGGTTTTTCTCAGACCTCTGTCTTAGGCTTCATACGTTTATCAGGGAGGTTTCCTAAATTGTAGGAGGAGCTGCTGTGTCACTGCCTGTTGGGATTGCCTGAGGCATCATGCCCAAAGATCCTGTTCTTGCTCAGTTAAAGGCAGAATTAATTCAGAATTTTGGCTCACAGGCAACATCAAAATTTCACTTCAGTTTGGAGGAGGAAAAGCATGAATTTTGTTTTAATTTAATTCTTGTTTAGTTTTAAGCTGCTTCCCAAATGTAAATTTGGTAAGGAGAGGAACGCAGAGAGTTTTGTTTAAAAAAAGCCATTAAGGATCTGGCATTTTTTGACTGAAAAATGTCTGTGGCTCCTGTTAGTCATGGTGACAAGACAAACAGTCACTGGGAACCTGGCTGCCAGGAACCATTGGGCCCTGGAGGCACCCGTGGGCCTTAATTTCCTAGACCAAGCTCCCCTGGGAGTCCCATAGGCGCCATTTCAGCTCAACCGGAGCCCTAGGCCTGCCTCCCGCAGGGCCAAGGGCCCCGGCCCTGCTGCCTTGGCTGGGCTCCCTGGGCATCACCTCAGAGCCCTGGAGGGCTGTGCCTAGCTGCATGGAGGCCCTGCCTGGCTGAAGCCCCGTGGTGGGGCAGTCCTGCTCCTCCTGCGCCGCACCCTCACAGCACCCTCTGGCTGCCAAGGCCACAAGGCCTGGCCTGGGAGCTGCAAAATGTCTGTTGAAAACATCTGACTGCTTTTAGCTTAGGGAGGGCGCGTTAGAGCCGCGGGCGCGGAGTGTCCAGTCCTGACCAAACTTGGAGGGAACCTTTTCTAAAAGGAGTTGCATAGTTTTGGAGAAAAAGTGTTTACCCTGTGCCCTTGGCTGCTAAATAATCCTTAGCCAAAAAAAAAAAAAAAAAGGGGACAAAATTTAAAAGCTTGAAAGTCTGCTGTGAAATAATCTGTTTTCTGGGAAGCTTAATGAGACACAGCCAAAGGCCTCTCCTGTCACAGATTGAGAATACTGCCTATCGTGCTCTGTTTTCTTCTTGTCTCTGGGGGTCATTCTGCCAATTTCCATGATGGAGTTATTTAATAAAATCACTTCGATCATTGGAAACTGATGCATTATACTGTCCTATCTGTGCAGGTCTCACAGATTAGTGCGAACCTTCAGAAATATGTTCAGTAGCATTTGGGTGCTGTGAACCTAGATGAAAATCAGCTACTGAAATGAGGTAGCAATCTTCAGACTGTTGAGTTTTGGTAAGAATGACTGGGTTTCGCTTTCAAGGGATGTAGCCCTGAAAATTATAGACAAATATGCCAGATAAATACTGGCATTTTATTTGTGTAGGGATGGAGCCAGGAACTAAGGGGTTTTTGATGAATTTTTTTATTATATTTCACAGGGGCCCATGTTCTATTTGTTATGCTTAAGCCTATGTTTATTGTCTACAACTGATGTTGACCTACAAGGAGACCTGCTTTGCAGAATAGATCCGAGTGAAACAACTGAGCTCTTAAATCTTTGATAATATCCACTGTGGGATCCTGTGGAGTTGTATGCGAGTTTCTGCATTTTAGAAACAAGCAACCCCCATTTGTCACTGTGAGAGACTGCCTTCCACTCATAATTTCTGAACTAATTTTAGCAGACATCACATGTTTTGAAATAAACATTCACTGTGACACCCAGCTAAGCATGCCAACGTGCAGGCCAGCAGTAGTAGGTGATGACTCAATTCAATGTCCATTTGATGACTCAGGGCATCCATCATGCTGGGCTCTGTCACAGGTGGGAAAGGGGGGGGTTCACTGTAAGGATCTCTGTCTACCTGCCCTTCCTTAAACTTTAGTCCCAGTTAGCTCTGCTAGCACAGAAATACTCTGCCCAATACTACATCTTCCAGGAATACCATTGTTTTCTTCCCCTGCTTTTTGAGTGGCTTCTGTTGTATTTCTGACCTTGCAGTTGAGCCAAACCTAGTCAAACACTACCATTGTGGATTGCAACCTTCCTTTAGAAAGGCTGAGAGCCTATTTTCAGGCTCAGTTTCATGTCTCTTAGAAACAGGCTTATTGAGAGTCAAATATTCCGTGCTGAGACCAATTCAAAGCTCAGTCCTTAACTTCAACTTAATCCTTAGCACCATCTTCATTCATTGTTGTAGTCTCCTTGTGTAATGTCTCTCCCTTCTTCCTACAACACCCTTCATTACTCTCCAAGATCAGACTGCCTTAAGGGAAAACTGTAGTAATTTTTCTTTGATTTCTTAGACAAACTAGTAATGAAAACACAAGCTGTGTGCTGGATACTTTCAGGCCTGATTAGATTTCAAACATGAGATTTTTTAGAATAGCAGCTGGAGGAAACAATAGAAACTGCAGAGGTAAAGGAACAAATTGTTCTGATAAGATACTTAAAAGTAGGATGAGAGTGCCTATGAATTTAAATGCAAACAAAGCCCTGCAGCCTTCTACAATGTCTACAGCAAGTCTTTTTTTTTTTTAGATGGCATCTTTCAACTATTCTCAGTCTCTCTATTTATATACAAATCAATCAAAACTGTTCGTGTCAAGTATGGAGCTTACCTCTCTACATAGCGATGTTTTTATTTTAGGACTTCATGGTTCTTACTATTCGTAGAGACAGTTTACACTCCTCCAGCATCTTTCTGGATGAGAAGGTGGAAGTGTAAATATATCAGTGGATAGGACTTTAGTTGTGAAGGACCTCAAATTGACTTGGATGCTGGGCTTAAATCCAATCATTCATTGCATGATGCAAGTTGTCTTGGTAGTGTGATGGTTCCATTGAGGTTGCATCCTTGGTTGTAACTGATATATTTGTCACTGGCCTGGTTTCAGCTGGGATAGAGTTAATTTTCTTCATAGAACCTAATATGAGACTGTATTTTGGATTTGGGATGAAACAATGTTTATAACATGCTGACATTTTGAGTTGTTGCTAAGCAATCAAGGACTGTCCCTCTTTTCATGCTGGCCTGCCAGTAAGCGCCCTGGGGGTGCATGGGAAGCTGGGAGAGGACACAGCTGGGACAGCTGACCCCGTCTGGCCAAAGGGATATTCCATACCATATGACGTCATGCTCAGTTTATAAAGGTGGGACGAAGAAGAAGGAAGGGGAGGAGGAACGTTTGGTGTTACGGCATCTGTCTTCCCAAGTAACCATTACACGTGACGGAGCCCTGCTTCCCTGGAGATGGCTGAACTCCTGCCTGCTGACAGGGAGTGGTGAATTAATTCCTTGCTCTGCTTTGCTTGCACGTGCAGCTTTTGCTTTACCTATTAAACTATCTGTATCTCAAACTGCCAGTTTTCTCACTTTTACTTTTCTGGTTCTCTCCCTGTCCCACCATGGGGGGACTGAGTGAGTGGCTGCGTGGTGCTTAGTTGCCAGCTAAGCTTAAACCACGACAGTCGCTTATGTACTCAACTTTTCATGATAAAAATGCAATAGAACGTTTTGGAAGTACTTCGGTGCTAACCTCCTCATCTTACTGAAATTGAATTTTTTCCATGAATGAAATGAATGTCAGGAATGTGAACAGCAAGTCATCAATTGACAGTGTCTATGCAATCCTATAACTCCCTTTTCTGTATACATACATCTCTCTGTTGTGATTTGATGTGTCCTCCTGTTACCAGATGATTTGCCTGTGTCTTGTTCTGATGACTGGGGTTCTTGAGGAACAGATCATCAGGAAGCTATTTGCCAGAATCTTTCATACAGCCACAGCCTAATTCCTGTTGACATCTGAAGGACTGCAGAAGAAGGTTGTGATCTGAGTGAGCTGCTTTACAGGCCAGATCCAGAACATGGATCCAAGAGCATGCATTCTGTAGAACAAATGAGAAGCTTTTTCAAAGATCCATGTAGGAGATTGTAGTAGCCGAATGGGCCTTTATCTGGGATCTATGGGCTACATTCTGTGGAGTACTTCTGATAAAGCGAAACAGATACTGATGATTTTAGTTGGCATTGCTGATAATCTGAAACCTGGGTTCAGACTGCAGTAAATAAGCGTTTAAATAGGGAGCACTGAGTAAAGGTAGTTAGGACATCACTGTGTTTAGTCCACTTACAATAAGGCTTTCTCAATCACATTTCAGTGAGAGGCTCAGCACTACTAACAATATGTTTAATACCATGTCTTACTGGCAAATTTTTTTTGAATACTTGAATTTTGTAATTATGACAACTGAAATTATTCATCCAATTTAATTTGGTCTCTTTTAAGACGCTGGAGATCTATTATTTGTTTGCCCTCACAGTTGTCTAATTTAAAAGTTACAGATAATTGAATATTTCTGTGTTTATGTTCTCTAATAGCTGAGTGATGTCAGTTCTCACATTCTGTAAAATTTTAATAAAGGAATTTCGGAAAAACTTATTATTAAGTGTAGGATGGATCCTGCTATTACTATCAATATTATGTTACTTTTGGCAAGAACATTAAAGTCAAAGTCAACTGCCCTGAAAAGAACATAGGAAAATGACTAACAGTCAGCATGGACTTTTTGAGAACAAATGATGCAAATCAATCTAATTTCCTTCTCAAATCCTTCCCAGGGTAACAGGCCTTGTGGTTAGGGAAGAGATGGTAAGTGTCACATACCCTGACTTTGTTACAGCTTTTTACATTGTCCTATAGGATAATTTCCTAAGCAGGCTTGGGAAACAGTGTGGAAGTAATTAATAAGGAGGGCACAAGGCTGTTTTGGAAATTGTATTTAGAGCACTATCAATGATCAATTTCAAAATGAAAGAAAGGGAAAGAAAGGACTGGGATTCTGTAGGGACCTGTCTAGGCTCTAATACAGCTGAACATATGTATTAATGACCTGGATGATGTAATAGCATGTGCAGTTATTGAATTTGAAGCTGCAATGGACTGCAAGAATGTCAGAAGACAAGATTAGAATTAAAAATGATCTCTACAAAGTGGAGAAACAGGCTATAACAAATAAGATGCTATTTAAGAGGGAGGAATTTCTTTGTAGAAAAAGGAATGATCATCTACACAGCATGATCTTGGGGGTCAGAATCTGAAAGACAATGAACCATATTATGTTGATGTGGAGGTGTATACTAGCGTTGTATACTGAGCAATGCATGTTCTCTGTTCAGCACTAGTAGGGTCCTGAAGTGCAGCAAGATTTCAGTTAGACATTAGGAAAAACACTTTTGCCATGTAGATGTGGTGCACTAAAGGTGATTGCACAGTTATGGCAGTCAGTAAGAGGTTTGGTAAGTAGGAAGCAGAAGAGGCCTGAGTCTTGGCTGTGCTGATAACAGGGTGGGAGGATGGACTTAATGAAGATCCTGTTAGAAGTGGGTTGCTTAAAGCTGTTTTCTGTCTTCCTCTCCTGCCCATTTCTTCAGTCGCTAAGGAAAGCCCTCAGAAATCAATGAGCTGGCTCAGGAGCATTACTGGAACATCTAATATCTTTAAACAATATACAGGGCCAATATAATATCCTTTGAGATTTCTTTGCTTATTGAAAGTCCATTCTGTTTCACAGTAACGTTTTTATTGCGCTATTAGAACAAGGCAAGCCATGTGCATTTTCCATAAAAACGTAATTGCAATTATCCCAAAAAGAAAACCCAACAAAAACCACACACATAAAACTAAAAGTTTATGTTCTGTTTACTTTAAAGTTGCCTTTGGTTGTAAGCTAGTGTCGGTGGTGATGGTGGGAGACAATATACCCCCCCACACTCTACCTCAAATGATAAGACAAAAGTAACATCTCCTCCTTTCTCAAACTCAGAAAGTCTCCTGGTCTTAAGTGTGAACCACCACACTGGTTTGGTTGTGTTGACCCTTGAGTTGGTGGCTGGAAGTGGATTGGTTTTTAACTCTCTCCTAGAACACAAATAACTTTCTATGGCTGCAGGCATGGCAGAATCAAGGGTGTTTTTATGAAGTGATAACTACCAAAAGCAGAAAGAAAACCAAGCAGTGCACTTGACACTTGCACCTGCCTCTGCAGGTGTGT
This sequence comes from Phaethon lepturus, assembly GCF_000687285.1. NCBI lineage: Eukaryota > Metazoa > Chordata > Aves > Phaethontiformes > Phaethontidae > Phaethon > Phaethon lepturus. The sequence continues at coordinate 10,335 of NW_010518355.1, read as the reverse complement.
TATAGCAGAATCATATGATGTTCATTAAGGGTGAGAATAATGAGTAGAGTATCTTTAGTCCCATAACTGAGTGTTTTAATAGTTGTAGAAAGGGCGAAAAGAATGTTGAAATTATTTTTTTGTTTTGGCAATGGGTAGATTAGCTTAGGATTTTTGGATTACTGTGTTTATTTAAGATAGAAATAAGAGAATTTTTCAGCATGCTCTTAAGACAGCTCTGAGAATAGTCTCAAGAAAAGCGCGAATGCGGGAAACTTGGAGAAGCTTCACGGATGTATTTACCTATCAAGAAAGTTAAGCATATGAATTGATCAAGATCTATGATTATTATAAACAATAGTGAAAGCTGTTTAATGTAACTTGCTAATGCTTAGCAAAACATGAAGCCCTTTAAACAAGTGTAATTGTCTTACTTTCTAATACATTGCAGGTATAGGTTTAAGAGAAGCACGTGAAACGTTGTGACTGATACAATAACAAACTGCAAATACCACAGACAAGCAAAGCATTTTTTATTACTTAAAGTCTCCTAGCCTCGTCCTTTGGCTGTGGGGATAAGCAGCATGCCATAATCTTTTCTGGACTGGGGTAGGTGAAACCCTGTTGTGAACATGCTACCAGTTAGGCATTGGCAGCCTCCTGAATACTCTAAGGAATTCAGCTTCTTGTTCAACACGGCTCCTTTGGCTCCCCTCTGGGAGAGGGCATGGGGGGCAGTGACAAGCTTTGCCAGAACACTGGGAATATCATTAGTGCCAGCGCATTGACAGGGAGCTGGCGACAGTGGTCCCAGGTAAATCTGCACCATCAACGTAACCCTGTTGCCTCTTGGCAGTTCAGTAAAATTAGCAGAAGAGAGATTTTTTTACAGTTCCTGGTGGCTGAAACTTTGTTTTAAGTATATATAAAAGAAATATCATCTTAAAGAATTGAAACTGTTTTCTCCAAAGAATATGTCTTTACTTTTAATCCCATCTCTTATTAAATATATTTTTATAATAAATGGTGAATACCTTGGAAACAAAAGGTTTTATATTCAATGCCATCTGATGGGACTGTCTATGTCTGGCATATAATGCAGTTAATTTTATATGTGACTAATGAATACCAGTCATTCCGCTGAATAACTGTGACCCAGATATGTGCAAGGCTCTCATGTCTTAATTGCTTGACCCTGAAATTAACACAAGCAGATGGGCCTGAACAGATAGTGAGTCTGACATGAGGTAGGAGAAGAGGTCACTAATTCAGTCAGTAAAATGTAGAATGTGAGAAATTATTTTCTTGATTAGAATAATTTATTTATCTTTCCAGCCCATTTCACTCCCTTTTTAGTATCTTATGGTTGGCTGACATGAGGAATAGTGGGTTAGTTGTTTAACACCTGTAGCCTCAGTAGGCACAGCTGATAGGCACTAAGATAAATTACTTTCTAGTGTTGAGAACATAGAAAAAGATGTCACTTAATTGTAAATGGAAATATAAACTTTACGATTGACTTTTTGCATAGTTATGGATTAACTGTTAAATGTTTGTATCCGTGAGTACTCAGGGAAGAGGATAGTATTTACTTCTAATTTTGGAGTTTAAGCAAATGTTAAGTTTGTCCCTCTAAGATACCTTCTGTATAGGTTGCATTTCCTTCAGCCAACCTAGACAAAACCAACGAATTCTAGCATTGTGTGTGATGTAATTCAGTACCATGTGTCATTTAGAGTTTATTTCCTATATGAAGAAGAGGAAGTTGAATCATGATTTGGTGGGGGGAATTACTCTAATTCGGCTTTGTAGAGACTGTTACTTGATGCTGGATGGCTGTTTGACTGCTTCATATTTACACCTTTTCCTGACAGTTCCTCCAGGAGGTGCGTCACACAGCATAAAAAGCAGCCTGTGGTCGGCAAAGACAGTCTGACCTCATTACTGGGGCAGACAGGTGTATTCTTTAATCACAGCCTTAAAGCCTCAGGAAACCTTGGACTTTTTCCAAGATCAGTTGGGATTAGCCTGACCCTTTGATGTTACTTTAGACGTCCCATGGAGACACCAGCTGAAGTGAGTGAGTGAATGCTGACTAGCTGTGGTCCTGGGTTTCTTAGGCGAGACATCTGTGAGACCGATTTGTGTGGGAGAAATTGGACCGAAAAAGAAAACTGTTTCATGCTAATTGCAATTTCCAATTTTAAAGCTGGAGGTGCGCTGCTACTGACAGGCTCTTAAACTAATTAACCAAACAGTCCAGTACCCCATGCTGTGTAACGTTACACAACTATGCATAAATAACTCTGCTGAAGATTTATCCCGACTCCAAACTTCGAACAGGCTCTGCTGAAGTTGAACAGGCTTTTTGAAGTGTCATGATGATCTGCAGTCCTCTAGTCTGATGCACTACATGCTTGACTCTAATTAACAGTAATCAAATAAGGAAAACCCTAATCAGTATTCAACAGCTATTGCCCTCAGCTTACCAGAGAAAAAACATAATTTCAGAAGAGAAATAAACATGTGGTATTGTGTGGAACTACAACAAATTCTTTTAAGTGGCTATGTGGAAAAAAATTTATTATTGTAACATGCCATTAAACTGTGATCTAAGGCCTTAGGGTATAAAAAGAGGGGGCTGGGGAACAAAGAAATCCCATAAAGAAATCCCATATTATCCAGTTTCAGTCTTTGCCTCCACTGAGTCTTGTTGTTGGAGTGTAGCTTGTGATACCGTTTTTCATCTCTCTTCACTTTGGACATATAAAGTATCAGTTGTCCTGTACCCTTAATAAACACAGGGACAATCTTATTTTCTGAATTGTATTTTATAGAGAAGCATTTTCTTCTTTCTTAAAATGCCACTACACATAGCTCATTCTGGTCCATAAGTATTCATGATTTTGTGAATAAGGAGTTAGGAAGAGGGCTCGTACACATTTCAGTACTCGCCACACCATGATTTGATCCATATGCTCTGCTTCTCACCTTCATGGGATCTTAAGCAACCTTTAAAAACTTTGCAGGATAGTAGAAGTGGGACCTATCAAATCACATTCATCACTGGATATGAATTTTGAGCCATGAGTCCCTGTATCTTTATGCTACACTGCTGCTTCATGAATGAAGAGTGCCCAGAAAAGGGAAAGATATTCAGGAGAGGTCTGTGGTCACCTCAGTTACCTGGAAGCTTCCTATGGTCTGGAAGATAAAGATGCATTTAGGAAGTAATTTTCTTCTTTGAATTACCAGAATTGGTGAGTTTCCTGACCTACCCTTGCATCCAAAGGAGATGGCCTTTGACTGTCAGTTAGTTGTTCATCCCTTGCACACAGTCCTGTACTCTTTTTACAATATCTGAACAGCTGTTCTGCAGAAAGTCCTTTGAACTCGCTCTCAAAAAGACATTGCACATGCTTAAGTTTGAGTTCTTTTTCCCCTTTCCGTGTTCCCAAGGACACAAATGGATGCTCTGTGACTAAAGGCATTTATTTCCTCTTAAGTACCATGGGTTTGTGCATAACTGTAAGCAATTTCTCTCCTGACTGTGCAATTTCCCTTGGTGATGTTTAAAGGAACATTTTTTAATTCTATTTTTAAACTGTTAGAAATAGCTCTCCAGAGCTTCCACTGCTGAATACTAAGAACTTTTTATATTAGCATAAAATGATAGTTTTATCAAAGATCACAGTTTTAGGGGAAAATGGTAGTATTTGTATCTCAAGAGGCAAGGGGAAGATGTTCATAGGTTTATGGAGGTCTTTGTCCTTTCCCTCAGCTTCTATAGCTTTGTTAATGCTAAATTAAATCAAATGTGCTAAAGGAGCTGTGGTGAGTGCTTGCTAATATGCATGCAAGCCTTATCAGAGGGTGTTACAGAATGCCTTTTTTTCCCAGATGCATGTAATTTTAACACCTGCTCATCCCAAAACTTAGATTGCTTTCTCCTAGGGTTATTTATAACTAAAGCTGTTGTTGGTGACTTTGGTATTTTACGCTAGCCCATATGGCTGCAAGAAAATGCAGAGATGTACATAATGGAACAGAGGGCAAATAATTGTCTGGAAAACCCAGACTGATGTTCAATATGTCTGGAAATAGTGTAGCAGTAGGCAGAGTTCAATTAAATCATCTTGGTTTTGTGTAGGAAAAGGATTTGCAACCACTGACTTGACCCTCAAAATCAGCTTTCTTGTTTATCTCAAGCATATATCTCACTGAATACAACCTAAACTGATTCTGGTAAACCAGTATGTATCCTTCATCAATAAAAGCTAAGTAGTCTTGTCATACTGGGATACTGAAAGCTGTGCCTGCTGTGACCTTATTCTGCATCACATTGCACAAGTGTTGTGAGTCTCCAGCTGAACCCAAGCAGGATTGTGTCCTGGTTTCAGCTGGATGGAGTTAATTTTCTCTATAGAAGCTTGTGTGAGACTACGTTTTGGGTTTGGGATGAAAAAAAATGTTGATAACATACCAATGTTTTTAGTCGTTGCTGAGCAGTCAAGGACTTTTCAGCTTCCTGTGCTCTGGCCTGCCAGCGAGCAGGCTGGGGGTGCATGGGGAGCTGGGAGGGGCAGAGCCAGGACAGCTGACCCAGACTGGTCAAATAGATATTCCCTACCATAGGACGTCATGCTTAGTATATAAACTGGGGGAGTTGGCCAGGGAGGGGCCATGGATGGAGAACTAACTGGGCATCAGTCAGTGGGTGGTGAGCAATGGTGCTATGCATCACTTGGTTTGTGTATTCTTTTATCATTATCATTGCTAATATTATTCTTTTTATTTTTCCTCTCCTATTAAACTGTCTTTAACCCAACTCATTAGTTTTACCCTTTTTCTTTTCCAATTTTCTCCCCCGTCCTACTGCAGGGTGGGGAGGGTGAGTGAATGGCTGTGTGGTTGTTTTGGCTACCTCCTGGGTTAAACCATGACAGATTGAGTAGGGAGAAAATGCATCTCCGGTCATCCAATCCAGCCATTGTTTTCAGAAAATGCTAACATGTCAGATCACACTGCACAATGTCTATGCTTTTTCCATTAAAATTTAAATTTTTTTAAAAACGTGTTTTGTACAGTCAGCTATGGAAGTCAGAGGAATGAGTTGAAGCTGATAGTACGCTTGGAATATTTGAAGAAATATGTTTATTTCACAGGTACATTGCAGACTGGATGTTACCAAACACTGGATATTTCCAGAAATCTGTAGGACCCAAACATGTTCATTTTTGTTCCTCTTCCTTGACACCATTCCATATTTTAGGGTTCTGGAAATAAGTGAAAGTTAGACCACAGACAGAGCAATATTTTTGACTTTCATTCCTTCTTCTGCAACCCAGGTGCCACATGT
>NW_010518355.1:0-4966 GCF_000687285.1 Phaethon lepturus | reverse complement strand
GTTTCTAGTCCACAAAATTTCTTTGTGTTCTGAAATGAATCTGATCTGTGATGTGGTTACAAGGATGAGCTAAGAGGCTCTTGTGCCTGCCATCTGGCCATCACTGATGGAGTTACTGCCTAGTAGCAGAACAGATGATTAGTGTCCCCTTATCTGCTGAGCATATATCCTGGCTGAAGTAGATGGCATTTGAAGTTAACAGCACCCAGCTACGAAACATGTTGGCACAGCAGCAGATACACTGCAGGTACTGCTGCATTAGCCAGTAGCTCTATGTTGGGGTGGGGATAGGGGCAAGCAGCTGGATACAGCGACTTTTGGTACCACCACTGACAAGCTGTCAAAAATCATCTGCTAGCACACTGTGTTTCTGATCTGGTGAATCCTTAGACTTGAACAAAAAGTGTTCAGTTTCTAGTACATCTCATCACAAATTTTTATGAAGTGGCACAAAGTTCTAGACTGGAGAGGTCTCAGGAGTGAGAAATGTTGCATTACATATTTTTTTTCCACCTGCTTTTATCTTTTTTCCTAAGTATGCTAGAGTAATACACTTCCTCACTGAAGAACTACCCAATTAATGTTTATGCAGACGTTTCAAAGTTGAAAAGTTGAAATTGGTATGTAAATACCATATATTACTGTTGTATCAATTCATGACTAAATTTTATAATTTTAGTCAAATTGTAGTTTTAATTTTTATGAACAGGTTTTCAAGTGCCTTGTTCTGGAAAGATAATATTACTTCAGCAGATGCTATGATACAACTTTACCCCTGTGACAATATATTAATGAATTAAAGTAAAATATAGCCAATACTTGTTTCTTCTCCTAACACCTTAGCCTCCCTTACTTTTTCTGTAAGTATTCTATGCCATGGTTTCTCGTATTCATAGATCAATATGAGCAAAGGCCTATCACCAACACCTTTTAACATTAAGAATCAACAAGCTTAAGCATATTCCTCAAAAGTACCCATTCTATTCTTTCTCTGGTTTCCTTCCTTTATTTTCTTTATAGCCTAGTACTTTTGATACAGTACAAAATATTTAAATGGTCTTTGAGAAGAGGGAAAACATGGAAATATTTCTTTCTCTGATGGAGAAAGAATGTATTTTTTGTTTTCTACTCTTAAATTTATGTGTGTCTGCTGCTTTTGGTCACTAATAATTGTGCATTCATTGTTCTTTATTGCTGTATGCTACGGTCAGTTATAACGTTAATTGCTTCCCATATTGATATTTTACTAAGACTCCATGAATCATTCAAGTTCTAATAAATTAAATGGATGCTACTATAATTTCATTTTCTTACAGATTTGAACTGTATCAATTCTCTGTTCTTAGCTAAATCCTGGCCATGCTAGCCTCACTTCCTACTGCCACGGTTTTAGACTAGTCTCCCTAGTCTTTATCCTCTGGTAGTGTAGAGAGATAAAGAGGCATCTTCGGAGACTAAGTCAACCTTTCTGAAGCTTGGAACAATCTCCTGGGAATACCTCTCTTGGCTGTATAACAAGCCTGGAATATCTGCATCTGAGACCTCAGGTGCTTAAAGCTGGGCCAGTGCAGGCACTTGTGCCACTTCTTCCCTCAGCTTTCGTGGGAGAGCTTCCTGTGGTAGCCTCGTACTTCTGGTTTTTCTGCAGTCAGTGGGGACTGATTCTTAGTGGGTGTTTTATAAAGTTCTGAGTCACTGATTTTTCATTAGTGTGAGCTGAGCAGAGACTTTATCATAGTGGCTGCAGTATTTTGGAACAGATTTACACATTTTTAAGTCTGATAAAGACCAGGCTAAAATAAATCTGCTGTGCAGCTCACTTCTTCCTCAAAAAATTCCATGTGGGCATTGCCCTTCTGGGAGAGGGATGGTGAAGGGTCCCTGGCCAGTTGCTACAGAAAACAACACATTCCAGTGTGATAGGGTTATTGTGCATGCAGTAAGCCTAAACATCTATCACTTTTCTTTCTTCTGCATTTTTTTTATTCTGGAGAGACTACCTCTGAGAATAAGGATGTTGTTTCAGTTTCTGTTTTCTGGTAAGGCTTGCTACAAGCGTAACAATGCTCTGTGTGCTAGACTGTCTCCTGTTCCACAGAGGATGACTAAACTTACTCATGGGTTTCATACAGGCTATTGAGTTGTTCTAACATGAAACTGAAATATTGAATTAAAAAGTTTCCACTTCAACAGGTATGAACCGGTTCTTTTGCATTGGTCCTAAACAAATTTCAGACTTCCAGTTTGGAAGTTAGATTTGGTTTTGATAAGCTAACTTCAGATTTCTCATAATAACACTTTTGTTTGATCCGATGTAAACATGTTATAGCTGGATAAATTCTATAAATGCTAGTAAGATCATGTTTTGATTTAAAAAAAAAAAGTTTCAATTCCTTGGCTATTTTACTGATTTTATTTCTCATTTAAGATCCTTAATCCACAGTAACATCTGATCTCTTAAGAACCCAACAAGGAAATTTTTAGTGGAAGACAAATTCCGATCTTCAACATCATAAGGGAGATTAGTTTATTTTTGTTAGCAGCACTCCTTAGCTGAAAGATGTCAAAATGTCTGCACTTCAGAATGAAGATCTCTATTTTTTCAGCTTATCAGAGAGAGTACATGCGATAGTGCTTTCAGATTTTTGAAATGTCACTGTACTTTTATTATGAATTACCATGGGCAATGACAGACTTGATTTCTAAGATTAGATACTGGTATTAGGTATTAGGCAGGAGAATGAGTGTCTTAATGAGATGATGTAATCTTAAGAAGGGAGTAATTCCAGAGTAAATTGAGAAGACTCCAAGTGATTCAGTTTGAACTGAGACTCTTCTGAACTGTGATTATTTTAACACTGAGCTAAATGTTTTATTGACTTATTTTAAGTCATATGGGTGACAGTATGCCTGCATATATTACTCTTTCATGAATGTTGCAGAAGACAGAGCATCAAGTATGTAGACACATAGGTACACTCAGGTCATCTAACAACTGTCAAATGGTTTTGTAGTTGTGTATATTGTGTCTGATTTCCAACCTGAGTTATGGAATAAGGTACCAAAAATACCATATGAATGTCCTCAACAGTCATGTCTCCAGACCACAAGAACAGTGCTGAACACTGGAATGAAGTAGAGCAGCCACTCTGTAATGTGCTTCCCTTGTTCTATTTTGCTAACTTGTTTGCTAAATACTGAAATTACAGCTTTTACCAGAAATCTGTTTATTTTTTGTAGGAAATATCTGTTCTTAAACAGCCTTTTTATGTATAGTTCAGCTCTCCTTTCAATAAATACCTTAAAAAAAAAAATCTCTGCAGTACATATGTTAGTTCTATAGCATTACGATAGGAAGGCAGATTTACTCACTTTGCTTCTAACATAAATTTTTTGTTTAAAAGGAATGTTTGCATAGTATCCAAGGTCTTGATCAGTAACCTGCATGTTATGATTCAGACAGTACTGGTTTTATCAAATTAACACTCCTCTGGTTAATTTAGAAAACCTAATTTTATTCTAGGATTGTGGCATATCATGTCCCAAAGATCCAGCTTCCAAGAAGACAACTGTTAGGGGAAGCAATGTAAAATGAAGATACAGTTTGATGATTTGTTCACCAGAGTATAGCCTGCCTTTAAAAAATTATAACAGGGACAGTTCTATGAACATACAAAGTTATTTATCTTCTCTTAAACCAAATATTAAGGATCAAGAGGAAAAAATAAGAATTCCACATACAGCCCTTAAAGTGGATTCAAAATAGAAATGCTTTTTTCTCCATAGAAGATGAACCCCACAGAAGAGGCTTGATGGCATTCTTGCATTAGAGAATGGATGTTTAGTAGCATCTAGTACGCTTGTAGCTGAATGCAGCTAATGGCCCTTCGGGCTATGTTTCCTAAAACACTGAAACCTAAAATTCTTCACATAAAATACACTGTACGTCGATAGCAGTTTAAGCTACGACCTGATAGCAGTTCCTTCGAACATAAAAACTCTTCTTGTAGGATTATTTGTATGACAGTAGTCACAGGTGCACTTCTGAAAGACTTAAGTTCACACAACAGCAGGGTTGTGTTTCCCAGAGTATGAGCGCTGTTTTCATTTCAGCTGACCTACAGGTCAGACAGCAGAGGTGAAATGGCCACTTTTTGTGCCAGATAGGTCTCCTGTACACTGAGGAAGGGGTGTTCTGTCAGGGAACATATCTTCCTGAAATTTTTGCTGATGTACAATGGAAATTTGAGAGGGGAGGAATCCAACTGTAAATTTGCCATATGTTAAGTGTTACATAGGTAGCTGTGGGTAACATTTAGGCATGTGACAAAGCTCTTAGACTTGCAAATAGATCTAAAATCTCAGTGGCTTCTTGTGGAGCACGTGAGCCAATTTCAGAATCACTCAGTTCTGGACCAAAAGATTGTTCCACAAAAATGGTGTTGATGAAGTGGGTATAGTTAACCTTGCCTAACACTTATAATGATGAAATTATATTTCCTTTCCTCACAGTTCTGCTAAACTCTGGTCTGGTTGAAATTCCACGTCTTCTGCTTATCAGATTTAATGTAGTTTTGTTGAGTTCAAGGTGTTTTCTGCAATAGGGCTTTCTTCCTTCTGTCTTTCTATCGTGTGTTTATCAAAACTCAAAGCACTTAATTCTGTTCAGACAAGAAAATATTTAAGAGATAGGCAATACTTAACAGTTGATTTGGTAAGCACAGCCAGACAAAATGCTACAAGGCACAACCATAGCCCTTAAAATGTTCTTTCCATTGGGACATAGGGGATGAGAGGCATCATGTTTGTGTTACCTGGTTCTGTGTCTCTCTTTGGCTGATAACGTCTTTGACATCGTAATTGAATTGTTGATTTTCCAGTCTTTGGGATTTTTACTTTAGAAGTAGATCAGTGTTTGAGAACATCCGCCTGGTGGATGAGGGAAAAGTCTGTGGACGTTGTCTAC